>NC_052121.1:7768853-7812708 GCF_012273895.1 Zerene cesonia | reverse complement strand
CCTCAGTTGTATCCCTGAATTAGAAACAAATAATGACTGATGATTATGAACAGAAACTGTGATACAATCTAATATATAAAATTCTCGTGTCACAGTTTTCGTTGCCATACTCCTCCGAAAGGGCTTGATCGATTTTGATGAAATTTTATGTGCTTATCCGGTATCTATGAGAATCGGCCAACATCTATTTTTCATACCCCTAAATGATTAGAGTAAGGCAGAGCAGCGTTTGCCGGGTGCAGCTAGTACCTCTATATAATTATACATAGCGAGATCACAGATCGCAAAAGCATCTTGCCATCTTGTGTTCGAAAATTCTGCCAATATTTGTGTCAAATCGTCTTTATGCTTTTGGAAGAGATTGTTCAATATGGTGCAGTCTTCGAATCCAGCGTTCATCCCTTGGCCGTAGAAGGGTACCACTGCATGCGCTGCGTCACCAATGATGATTGCTTTGTCGGATACGTGGTATGGTCGACACTGAAAACGTGATACTAACGTTACAACTTTCGTTTCGATTTATTTATTGTTTTCAGTTCTTTGATAAATAATACTGATGCAAAATTTCACTGAAACTAAAGTTAGAACTCCAATTAAAACAAGATGCAAGTTAGATGAAGCAAACAAAAAGAAATGAGTAAAATAAGATTATTATTTCCTAAAACTAAATAAATACAGTTCCCAACTCGTACGTACGTATATACTTAATGTACGTTTCAATAGCTTTAATAATATCAATGTTAATAAATAGGACCTTTTTTGTAGGAAGTCAAATATAAAAATTAATACCCCAACATAAAACACCTTCAATAACTACACAATATTTATAAAATAAAAGAAATTGTTACCTTAATTGTAATCAAAGGTGACGGTGACCCACCAAAGTAATCGTCTATCAATTTTTTTTCTCCAATCAACGGTATCGAATCCGGGAAGTATTTCTCAAAGAATTCTAGTAGCTTGCTTTCTGAATCGATGCCTTTGAAGTTCTTAAAAGGCATGAAGAGAGTAACGGTCCATGAGCAATCCTGGTTAGGAAGGGCTATCATCATGAAATTACCACGTGGCCAAATGTGGAGATAATTTGGAGGCATCTGAAACTAAAATAAATAAATTGACAAAAACATTATATATCGATGTATCTTGATAAAGTGGTATTCGGTATGTTTTCATATAAAAGAATAAACAGATAAAAAACATGTTTTTTTTTCTATAAATGCAATAAAAATGAAATTTAGTCTTCATGTGGAGCGCGAACGGAAAGTTTTAATTATTGCCTAAATATGATGGTGTAATACTTGAAAATGTTCGTGTGTTTAACCTTGCCATTTAACTTCTGCTTAAAAATAAGAACATAAAAGAAAAAATGTATTAGAAGTAATCAAATAAAACCATCATCATTAGTAAGTCAAATATTTATTTATTCAAATAGAGTAGTTTTAGATGTGCTTTCGAATGCTACCGGTTCGGCAGTTTCTACGGAAAAGAGCCTTAAGAAAAGAGCCTTAAGAGAAGGAAGAGAAACTCTTTGTACTCTTTTATATTTAGTACATACTAAGAAGTTTTTTTCATTACGACAATATATGTTATATATAAATGCAATATATGTTATACCAGCTGCGCCCCGCGGTTTCACCCGCGTAAGAATATCGGGATAAAAAGTTGCCTATATGTTATTCCAGTTGTCCAGCTATCTACGTACCAAATTTCATTGCAATCGGTTCAGTAGTTTTTGCGTGAAAGAGCAACAAACACACACACATCTTTACAAACATTCGCATTTATAATATTAGTAGGACTTTATTGTGGGAGTCGAACATGCTTCGGCACGAATTGGGCCAGCTCGCACCGGGGAAGTACCAAACCCCCACAGAAAACCGGTGTGAAATAATAGCTTGCTATTGTGTTTCGTGCGGTGAGTGGGGGAGCCGGAGGCCTATTTCCTTCTCCTAGCCCTTCCCAGTCCATTCCCTCTTTCCAGTCATCAATCCTTTCCTTATCCCTTCTCCCTTAAAAGCGGGCAGCGCATTCTCAGAGGTCTGAGCCTGTGCGAATGTTCATGGGCGGTGGTGATCGTTTACCATCAGGCGAACCATCAGCTCAGTTGTCCGCTATGACATTAAAAAAAAAAAAACTTACTCCGCCCTGGCAATTCGGCGGTATGCACAGCTCCAAATACCCGTGTTCAATGTATTGTTGGCTAAAATCAAATAGCGGTTGCTTCAACATGGCCCGACGAACTGCTGAAAATGCACCATCAGTGCCTACTATCAAATCAGCGTCCACTGATACAGTCTCTTTTGTGTCCATCCTAAAAAAATGTATGATTATTTGTAGAATGACCATAAAATTTTCTTTTTTACATATAAACTGCTGCGACAGATTCAGGGGGGAACTTGTTTGTTTGATATAAAAGTATTAAGTTATATTCGATGAAGCAGTTATAATAAATATCCTTATCAAAGAGGACATATACTAAAAGAATTGCCGCTCAGCATTTTATAGCAAATGATTTACTGATTTTCATCGGCACCTTTCTGAACGCGCTAATTTCAGGAACTACTGGATCAATTTCAAAAACTCTTTCACCATTGGGTATGTATGATCCCTGTGTATTATAGGCTTATATAGATTATAGGCTTAAGATGTAACACGGAT
This sequence comes from Zerene cesonia, assembly GCF_012273895.1. Lineage (NCBI taxonomy): Eukaryota > Metazoa > Arthropoda > Insecta > Lepidoptera > Pieridae > Zerene > Zerene cesonia. The sequence continues at coordinate 7,810,050 of NC_052121.1, read as the reverse complement.
GAACAAAGAATAAAGCTGTATTATTTCTGAATGACAAAGACTTTATTTTATTTTGTTTCCTAGTCAACCTGGGTGTAACCAGGACAGAAAGAAGCTACATAAATAAACAAAAAAACTAATTATAAAATCTCACAATATTTACTCGAACGAAAACGATGGCGACGAACATATAATTCATATTAACCACTAAACAAATATTTATTTTAAATATAAAAGGCTTAAAAGAAATTAAGAGATGGGTACTATAAAGTATTTAATGTGAACAATAATTATATGAATTAATCGACCAAAGAGAACCAGTACATTAAATTGTACAAGGATTATCAGAGCCGTTCGAAACGCAAATAAATCACTGCTTTGAATCGCAAGACAAGTAAGACGTTTTTGTTTCTTTTTACATTACTGAAAAGAATTACGAATTCAATGTAACATTGTAAATGTACAAGTTGAAAATAAAAATAATTTATCGCTGCTATTTTAAGGACGACGATGATCATTCGATTATGCATTGATTTATTTTTTAATGCATCTACTTTGTGTTTGTGTGAAACGTTCTTTGGCTAATCAATTGACAACTTACTTGACAAACTTCAGTTCTCCCTTTGGTAAATTAGCCTCCAGTAGCTTGTGGTTGAAATGTCTAGTCACGTTTTTGTAATTTTCCGACTCTGAAAAATATTATACAAGCTTGAAATAATATATGCCGCAAAAAAACTGAAAAATCACGCACGAAAAGACTGATCACCTACTTGTCCATAAAGAAAACCGATCAGTGAAACAGATTTATATCATCTGCCCCATACCCCACTAGGGGACACGAGACTTCACTTATAAACGTGAAAGTTTGTAAGAATGTTTCTTAACTCTTTCAAGCAAAAACATCAGTTGGGATCTTTATAAAATTTGGTACATAGATAGATTGTAGTCTGGATTAACATATAGACTTCATTTAAGCCGGTTACCAGCGAGTGAAGCCACGGGTACCAGGTAGTTTAGATGTAATATTTAAATCATCGTGAATTATTTTACTCGTTTCAATTAAAACGGAATCCTTTATACTTTTAATAAACATAAAACCCGCTTTCAGATTAAATTAAAAATATAAATAACATAAATGTCACAAAATTCTGAATTGGCATCGTGGTTGATAATTATCTTCGTGTGAATCACACTAAAAATTAAATAATTCAAACAATTTTCACATCTCTATCTTATTAATTATTCAAATAAATACAACAAACGAATATCGAATTATTATAATCAATTCACAAATCGATTGTAATATTCATATGCATTAAATATCTAACCGAACAATTATGCAAGTGCTATTTTCCCAATTGAAAATAAATGTATCCTTCGCTAATAAAAACTAGAGTTGAATTCAGAAAATCTGTATACATAGTTATATAAATTGACCATTATTGTTATTAAATATCAACAATTTCAGTACTTATCTTTAATAACAGGGCATTATTACGTACCTTTAAGTAGAACAGCATTTAAGTAATTTCTGCCCACCGAATAGATGCACTAAAAAAGTAAATTAATGAATATATTGTACAGGGTCAATAAGCAAATAAAATAAACTGGACTGATTTGATACGAAGACAACTTGAGAGTTATATCCCGGAAATCTCACGGGAACGGGAACTATGCGAATTTTTCTTTGAGAGCGCGGGGGAGGACGCAGACGCAAAATATATTTTTATATATGGGTCAAGCACGCTTCGGCACGAATTGGACCAGCACCGGGAAGTATTACACCCCCACAGAAGATCGGCATGAAATAGTACAATACTTCTTTGTTTCATACGGTGAGTGAGGGAGACGGTGGTTCCTTTCAGTTTCTCACCCTTCCCACCCTTCCCAGTCCATTCCTTGTTTCCAGTCGTCAATCCTTTCCTTATCCCTTAACCCCTGCATAGACACTGCCCTTGCGAATGTTCATTGGCGGTGGTGATCGCTCACAATCAGGCGCCCACTCTGGCAAAAAAATAAATATATAAAAAGAATATCAACTGACATACTAATAAAGTAATAAAGTATCTGCAACGCATTTTAATTGCAACAAAATTATACACGCATTACTCGAGTCCTTAGACTCTAGCCCATTATATGCGTTGAGGCGATATTTCCGATTATTAATAATCATAATATATTGATCGAAACATCCGTTGATTAAAATGTTTATTTCATACTAGTTGACCCGGGCCCACTTTGTTGGGTGTTCGACAATAAAACAAAAATATTTTATAGTCTAGCTATCCGCCCGTGGCTTCGTCTGGGTATTGAATGGAAATTTCCAAGAGATGCTTGAAAGCAGTTAGGAACTGCATATCATTATTGGCCTCCCAACTATATCCAGATTAAAATCATACCATAACATCGTATTTTTATATTATAATGTTAAAATTAAGTATATCACTAAGGAATATGGAATATAACACATGAACAACACGTTACAAATTTCCAAACTCAATTTCTAATAAATAGAATAGAATTATTTCTCTAAACACTACTACTACTACTACTAGCAATTATATATTAGTCTAAAGGAGTAAAACAAAATACCTGATTTGTTCTAGTATCATAGGGTATGGAATATGTCGAACCATCTGGTCTATGAATCATTCTGGCCCTCATAGGTATGCCATGTTCCTTAATCATAATGTCCTCCAAGCCAACATCGCGTAGAGCTCTGCGCCCGCGCACAGAAAGGGCCAGGTTTATCGATCTGCCTCTGACGTGTGGTGTTTTCCGTATATCTATAAATGAAATAGAATTTAAAGGACCTTTAAAATGATTTTTAATGCGATTTATTCATTATATTATTTAACCGTTTTATTGCGAGTATGTTCACGTGAAAGAAAGAAAAGAAAAGGTCATGTAAAGAAAATAATTAAATCGAGATAATTGCTTGTAGATCGTACTTTTTTCCGAGGTAATTACAAATGAGTGAAATTATAAATAAATCTTTATTTTCTACGATATATACGTGCGCCTCCTTAAAAGGGATAATTCAACAAGTGCTTATTCTTTCCTAAGATTGAAAGAAGAACATTGAATATCTTCTACGTTATTCTAACATCAGTTGTAGGAAGCTAATAATGTCATTTTGATTGATGACAGGTTAAATGATGAGTTCAATTGAATCCCAATAAAAAATATTACGCAATTTCATCGGTAAATAAGCGACTTACTGAAGCAATCAATTTTTATTCATTAGATCGGTAGTTTTGTTTTTAATGTGTTGAATGATATTCTGTTTGCATTATCAAAGATTACAAATTGAAGCCCTATTACATGCAGTGTTACTAAAAGCATTTACGAACAATTTCATTTCATTTTTATTCTATTTCAAAAAAGAGGTTGATACGGAACGTGGTTATTCAGTGTAATTTTAAATAGATAGGATAAATAACACAATTAGTATAGGTTAGATAAATAAAAATTTTGTTAAATGGACTAATTCAGTGGTAAGGCGTTATTGCTATGGTTTCTTGGATGTATTTTAAATCCACTCTGCCACACCATGGATTGAACAATATATATATTTAATCCCTGCACGACCTAAATTACGGTCAAAATAAAGTTGGTTGAACCTCCTTGGCTTCTTGTCTTTTTACTAATATCGCGTTGTATGTTATCTATGTTAATATCATTAATGAGAATGTTCATTCGTTCCTTTCTCATTTCAGTTAATTCAATAAGCATTTTTCCATACACATTTTTAAGCGTTTACTGTTTGTCCAGACCAATTAGTTAGATAATAAAACAAATAATGGTTTTGTATCGTTATCTCATTTACACTTATCTTTATTTATTGTTTAGACCTGACCGTAATTAATTATTGTGATAAACAATGTACGCGTTGTATTGCGTAAAATTTTAGGTGTATTGTAAACACCTAACACTTTTTTAATAACCTACGTACATAGATAAATATTTAAAAAGAGAATTGCATCATGTGACGTGCTCCATTTTTTTTTTCCTATAAATATCAAAAGCTATAAAAATCATGTAGTTAACAAGTACGTATATATTCCCATTAATTGTTTCGAAACAATTAATGGGATTTATATTTTCTTAAACAAAAAAGGGATTATGGAATCTTTTCATATATTTTCTTTAAATTTATATAAACATAATCTACAAACTGTCTGTTTATCAATTTGGAAACAGAACATTTAACTCATTTTTGTATTGTCATTCATTAATGGTAATTATATATGTTAAAGTAACTCTTTGTTTCTTCTTCACGTCTAAACGAGTGAACCGATTTGAATGGAATTTGGTACAGAGGTAGTTTGAAACCTGAGACATAAGATGTTTTTTATCTCGGACATCCCACGGGAACGGCAACTATGTGGGTAAAACTACGGTACTGCCTATGTTTTCCTCTGACTACGCGGGGGAAGCCGGGACGGAGAGCTAGTTATCCATAAGTTCTTTAAAGTATAAAAATCTGGAACATATTCAAACAAAAAAGAGCCTAAAAGTTTTAGGTATTATATAATGTTATGTAATAATTATGTCGTCTGTCAGTAGCTTACCTTCGCGATATTCATAAAGAGAAACGCGGTGTCCTCTTCTAGCTAAAAACAGAGCTTCGAGGGATCCCACCTGAAATAAAATTAAACTGAAATATGTTATCGCATAGTTACTAATCGTAGAAAAACTGGCAACTTTATTGAGAATAAAATAAATTCGAAAATGTTCGTTTGTCACATAAAACTGGATTTCAATCTTAGTTTACTTATTAGGCGAAAACAATTTTTACGCAAACAACTTTTAAAACATCAATTAATACAAAACAAATTATAAATACTAATTGTTTACTTTTTAGAACATTTAAATTCAGTTCAAGTGTTCTATATTTGTAATAATATTTACGAAACATTATTTCACATTTTTTATCATTGCTTTTAATTTTTTTATGTAAAAACGGAGACGGGAAAACTGAACTGGTGGTTCGCTTGATGGTAAGCGATCACCACCGCCAATGATGAACAATTACAGGGGAAGGGCCGCTGCAAATGCATTACCCGTTTTTAAGTGATAAGGGATAAGTTTTAACGATGAGAATAAAGAAATGGAGAGTAACATGCTTCTATTTCACGTTGATCTTCTGTGGGGGTGTGTTAAATTTGTGTGACAAATTTTAGGTACAACCAATATCTCGCATTTGTTGCAACAAAGAAAAATGTATGTATTTCATAAAATAAATTTTTCTTTAATCGATATACCATATAACTTCATTCTTAGAAGGAGAATTCAAATTTGTCTATTCTCGCACATAATTACTAAATATTGTTATAATTTAATAAAAAAAATAGATAGTAGATATTGTATCCAGGCGTAGTTTGTGGTTTCACATCCAACATAGATACATAAGTGTTATTGTTCAGATGTATTATCAACTTCATTATTTTTTTTAATACAAACAAAACGTGTTTCAATTCCCGCTGTATTATTTTAATTTTATTGTATACGTCTTGATTTAGCAATAAAGATATAAAAAACAAATTCATTAATTTCCAAAAGTGCAGCCGTTTTAAATATAATTTTAATATTCATGGGGAAGAAAATTAATTTAGTATTAAAGTTGTTCAGTTATAGATATAAGTAATAGATATCAATAATAACCAAGACATAAAAATATACAATATATTTATTACAATTTAAATATTCTTTGTCACCTGGTTCCCGTATTTTCAGTATTTGTTTTCGTTTCGACTCGTAAACACTAATAGCAATTTTTTTTAATAAATAACGTTTAAAAATAAAAGCCTCTCTCTTTTTAACAGAAAGAAGAAGTATAAAAAAATATACTACGCAGTAAATTAATAAAAAACAAAATCGTTGTCAAATTGTCAACCCTAGACTAAATTAAAATGTGACACGGGAAGCACTAGCTTTAAAAAAAAACAATCAAATCGGTACACCCAGTCGAAAGTTCTTAAGTATGAAACCCAAAAAAATACCGTCGAAATTATAACCTCCTCCTTTTTTGAAGGCGATTGAAAACTACACGCATGCATCGGAAATTTACCGCGATACGGCCAAGTAAGAGTCGCGTAATTTTGTATATATAATGCAATAGAACTGCTCAAAATTAAAAAAGCAATTTAATTGAACAATTTAAACGTAATTATTTTTCAATAATTTTTTTCCATTACATTCTATTGTGTAATATTTATATATAATTTATTCTTCAAATGACGTATATATGTTTTGAGAATATTTTTGGTTTTATTGTGCACTATGCATATGGTTCATACTGTAATAATATTTGTATTAAGTATGAAAAATTTAATATGACGAATTATTGTGAAATTTTTTAAATGTTCCCAAAATAATTACATACCAATCCGCCACCAACCACCGCAACATTCAAATGTTTGGTGTGTCCATTCTGAATCGACATTTTCGGAACTCCTGTTTAATTATTTTACAACAAAACTTTACGATGTAAACAGTATGTCGGCTAACAAAAAACTGTTCACAATACGACCGCAATGGTCGTTCTCTCAGCCCAACTAATTTATGTTGCGAGGAGCCCCAGTTTTTAAATGAATTCGTTGTGAGTGTTCGAAGCCATAAAAAAGGTTACATACGAGACCTGTTATAAGCCCTCTGAGATAAGGTTTGATCTAATGGACTTTCATAGTTGTGGGCTAGTTCACAATGTGTTCCATTAAGTCTAATAAGCTATCGAAAGGCGGATGGATTTCAGCTACCTTCAAACAACGAAACGTAGAGCATAAACAATCAATACATTGTATGGTTTTCGTGATCTTACACAATGTAAAGGGCTGTTTTTTATTATTTTGTATCCATTAATGCAGTGCCCTCATTCTACATTCTTATCTATGTGTGAAATACCAAAGAGATAGAAAATATTTAGGTGTCCCTTTTTTATCCAAGTTTGACGTATATACTTCATACATCCATTCCTGGTGTCCCAAAAAAAAGCTCCAAGTTTGTATAAGTAGATGGGTTTGACATGAATATTATAAAAAATTACCACGCTCAAACAGGATTACCAATCGTATTCGTTTAGAGTACATTTTCTTATTAAGGTCCCGTACCCAAAGGGTAAAACTGTTACTTCGCTATCCATCTGTCTGTCTGTCTATCCTCCCATCTGTTACCAGGCTGTCATCTCGTAAGAGATAGACAGTTGAAATTTTCAGAAATTATCTATTTCTGTTGACTATGAAACAATACAAAATCGAGTTAAAGCGCGGTCATATATTGGATGGATGACCAATATTGGTTTACAGTTACTTTTTAGATTATTTGTCCCGGAGCCTTTAATATCACATTAGGCAATTATCGCTACTTATGAGTAACCGAACAAAGAATCGGCTTTTTTAAATATGCTTAAAATTTCACCATTCTCCTTATCAGGACGTATGACGATGAAACTACTCCGAATTGACGCTTGCAAAGCCGCAGGCAAAACCTAGTAATAAATAAACCCGAAGTCAAGGGGTGGAGGTGGTGCCTTATCTCTCTCCGTTAGTGAATAGTGGAAAGTGACGTTTGCTCGCATACCTGTTTTCTATATTATATTATATTAGTCTCAATGGATACTAGTGACAGTGGCCGAGCGAGAGTCAGCAGGACTTCCAAAAGCAACTACAGAACTTCTTGCCGGCTTTTCTCTGAAACTGCTTTCCGAACCGATGGTAAATGGTAAAATTATCTTATGACGATACAAAGATACTTCTTTGAGAAGTCAAATTAAATAAATAAATGCTTCACTATGCATTGGATTAAAGATAAATAAGTATTAAAAAAAAACGTTTCGTACTGTCAAATAAATAGATTTAATAAGGTTAAAAAAAACTCGCCACGAATTTTAAACTTTATTTTCACATTTTTCGTAATAAACGATAGATATTAAGTATCTACTTGTCATTCCTGTCAGTCCATTTTAAATATTAAAAAACTACGATAAATTAATATGACAGTTTTTTGGGTTCCGTAGTCTTCAAGGATCTCTTATAGGTTTCACCTTGTCTTTGTGTGTCCGTCCTCTCTGGTTTAGCTAAAAATCTATTAATACAATCAAACTATGTTTGGCATGAGTATAGGTACACGTTTATCACAACGAATTAGTGTTTAAATAGAATCTTTAAAAAAAAACAATTTTTTAGGACACTCCAATCAGTCATAAGTCATAAGTCTTAAATCGGAACACGCGCTATACATTTTAACTTTTAGTCTATATTCCCTCTCCCAAGGCAACTGTGCTGAATTTCAGAATAAAGTTTGTACTTTTTTCGCATCTAACTGTTGTTTATGTTATATACTGTTGTTTTGCGATTATGCCATACAGACTACAGACTACAATTTTATTATGTACAGGTTTAGGTCCCTCTTATCATTCTTTCATCATTAATTTCCATCTTAATATTCTTAATTCAGTGTGTTACATTTGTATAGCACTTAGATTGTAAAAATATTAACAACAGCGTTATATTTTATCCATCCTTTTAATAGTTGCGTAATATGATGACATATTATAAATATTCATAGTAATAGTAGGAGTAGTAGGTATATTCAAGACGATGTTTTATAGCGCGGATATATCCAACGCAAATATTCCTTTTTGAAAAAAAAAACAGAGCAGCAGGAATGGGAAATGACCTTAGTATGCACCTACTGACACTATTCAAAGCATATTTATAGAGTTGATATAATTTGAAACTTTAGAAAATTGAACGCATAATTTATAAATGTTTGTTACATTATGTTAAAAGAATTACGTAATTTTGTTTTTACCCGTTTTACTCAAAAACGTTTATTAAAAAAAAATCTACAAAAGTTAAGTCTTTAATTTCTACACATAACATTAAATTCACTTTAACACAAGATATCTTGCAGTCATTCATAATAACGCTATAATATAGATTTACATTATAGGTACATAGGTAGGTACAAAATATAGTAGCTGCGTGTTTATAACTTTTCGCATAATAGGTAAAAATTGTATTATTTGAGTTTATTCATTTACCTATTAAATCGTATTTTCTCGTATGTAACTATGCTAATACATACGATATAAAAGCAGCCATGATATAAAGTATAAACATACAAATTTACATTAAAGCTATATACGTCTTCAAATCCTTTTCAAGCATACACAATAACCATAAACAATTACAAGGAGCGATCACGATCCTAGTATTATGATAAACATTATCTGAGTTACACAATGACCACACTGGAATGCAGGCTCCCATTTCTGACTTTCAACGAGGTTAATTTCGTTTTCTCTGTTGATATCTTCTTATTTTAAATTTTATCACGCCTTAGATACTTCCGCTATTTACATAGAACTTTATCAATAAATAAATATGTAATTAGATATTTTTATAAGGTATTTTACATTGAATAAACAACGATATCCAATTCCTATTATAATAGATAATATAGTAAAGAGATAAAGAGTATTTTCATAATAAAAAAACGTTAATATTGAATAATTGTATCAAAATACGTTAAACTGTAACTGTCGGTGTATTCCTATATAAATTTACCGCGCCTAAATTAATTTGTTTCTAGGAAACATCGACCTACAATATCAACAAACACATATAAAATGGTGGGAGTGTGGAAACCTAGTACAAACCAAACCACCCAAGAGAGAAAGAGACAGCGAATTACATACATCTACTTCATTTTTTTAACCATTTATCGAGCTAGTCAGTGCTGGACTTTGATTTTACTTAATTTGAGCATTTCTATGGTAATCCATCGAAACAAAAAAAATGGTAGGAAAGAAAATTTTACAATAATGGTCCAGACCACATAATATTACGTGCTTAATACAATCGAGCAAAGCTACACTGTTTTAAAACCTATGTAAGTTTGAGTTATATTAATGTCCAAAAAAGGCCTACCAACTAAAACAATCATATTTTCAATACGGTTAAAGTGTCTCGTGGACATCACTGTTTTTTACTAGCACATCTATCACTGTACGAACACATGTACCTAGGTAATTTTTTTTTCGACAGGTCCATGAGTTGTGTATCTTAAACATTCGAGACCTTTTATGGTTCGTTAAACAAACATTTTAAAGCTATTACATTCAACCTGAAAATAACATAAAAAACGATCAATATGAATGAAATGAAATGAAATTATAATACAGAGTTATAAAAAACTGGGGGTGCGGAAATATAAACTTATTAAATTATGTTTATATGTTACAGTTAAAACCGATTTTTTTCTAATTAAATGAAGTTTTATTTTCGTCCAACTGGTTTCTGTTTGGTTAGGCTTTTCGTTCGTTTGTTTTTTTGGCACGCCCTGCGTGCCATAATCGACTTCTTCGACTTCGCTGACGCAGCACGCTCGCTTCTCTCGCTTAGCTCGTGCGGTGATTCACAAACAACCTTAGACGATTTTCATAATAAACTGTACTCAAATATCATACTAAACTGTGTATTCAGATAAAAAAGACAAGACAACATTTTAGTTTTTAACGTTAATATTATTCAATTATTTACAACTAGTTCTAACTAGGAAAAACGCGTTGTAACGAAAAACGGGTTATAACAGTAACATATATAATTACGCTCAACGGGCGGAGTAATAACAAATTAATTATTAATCAGTTTCCGTTACTCTATCATACTATCAATAAGTTAATATTCATTAACGTTCAAACATTAATTAGATATGCAAACATTCAACACATTACCAGAAATTGTCTCAGTATGTTAAAAATAACGGTATATATGAGATAAAATATATGGATTAAAAACATAAAATAGGGCAAAGGTCACCTGTACGGTCAGTTATTTGATCCAAAGCCGCAGTCTTGGGTTTCGTCTAATCGGCTTCGACGACAGACCTAATTAATAGAACAGTCGTTATGAAACCGCAGAGTAAATACACGGTAAATACTACACTTTACAGTTTGCTTAAGATTTAAAAGACTTGACAAAGCGTACATTGCGCAATACTTAGAAGTAGGTTTTATAGTTGAATGGAGAATAGCACTAAATAATCACAGAAAGTTTTCATCGATAAATTTAAGTAGCATTACGGCGCAGTAAAAAGACATTGTGATAGAAATATGCCAGATAATGCAGGGTAGTCAGGCCTCCAGCTACCCCTTTGTTAGTAAAAAGGAAAAGATAACGGCATTCTATGCATCTCATCGCGCATGCGTATAAGCAGGGGCAGTTCTAGCTCGTGTAGATGGTGCAATGAAACCCTTTCGCCCCCTAGGCTTATCCTGACGATGCTTTTAGCTGTCCTGAGACGGCGGTGTGCATTGCACACCCTTTACTATAGGTTAAACAGCCCCTACGTATAAGCACAGCAATGGACCATAGCAGTAAAATCGAACCATGGTGCCAGCAGAAAAAATAGATGAAGAAGTGCGATCTTCTCTTGTTTTCTTAACATATGAATCCACTTGTAAATATCCGTATACCCTGATACCTACTATATTACTTCCATAATATCTTACACCTACAAAAATCTAGTTTCAATAATAGCATAGGCATTCTTAATATTCTCGATAGAGTAAACTATAATGTATATACTAAATGAATGATTCATCTGAATAACATTTTATATTGATAGCAATTTTGTTGTATAAGTGACAACCGATGTTAAAAAAACATCGTTAATAGAATTATTTATACGTTTTAAATGCTAATTTTTTTTTATCACTTTTTAATATTGTTTTGATCATCCTATATATATCTGGGGTATTACTTAACGCGTGAAGAAAAAATTTCTACGATACGTGGATAGATTATATGGAGTAGGACTTTATAATACTAATATTTTTATTATCAATAACAAAAATATTACCAACTCTACCATACATTTGATACATAGGTACTCTATTGATTAATATGATTATGGTCTATGGACTAAAACTCCCCATTAAGTATTGTATTATTTTAATTATCCTTTATAAATCTGTTCTTAAATAACCTAAAAACTCATATTCGTCGGCATAGTGGACACATCTTCAGAGGGACTTTGACTCGAGCTGAACGAACTAAGAGTTTCCCGCGTCTCCTCTCGGATACGTAAGTGCTCTGTACTCGACGGCGGTCTCGATAATTTCTCTTTTTGTTCTTTCGACTTCTCCTTGCTGCTGTGTTTGTGTTTATGTTTGTGCTTGTGCTTCTTTTTGTCCTTTTTCTTCTTCTTGGCCTGGGAGTAATTTACATATTAGATTTATGGTAAAATAAAGAAAAACGCAATCTAAATACCATATCAGAGTTTTCCAAAGACTGTTACAGATAAGTGTGTTCAAGTATTAAATTAATACAAATTTATTCAAGTATCTGCCGAGTGTTACTTAAAAGATTATAACCACGAGACGGGTAAGGCTAAAAATAACTCGAAGTTATTTTTAGGACGTAAAACCTTGTTTTTTTTGATTCATTTGGTATCGGAAATAAAAGTAGCGGTTTCGTTCGTACGAAAGTTCGTTCAACCTTATATCAAAGATCTGTCAAATAACTGGTTTAAAGACTGTTTTAGGGACCCGTACTCAAGGGTTGTAACGGGACCCTAGACATAAAGGGACATCGACATATTTAGACTTGGATGTCCCTTTGTCTATCTGATTGTCTGTCTGTATTTCTGTTGTCGATATGATAAGAAATGATAAATAAAAATCAACTTAAGTAATGGTTCGCACTGTCATAAATTTATGACCAAGTGTTTGTTTTTTGCAGTTGTTGTTTTTTTATTTGTACCTAAATCTTACCCGCAGAATCGCGAATCCGACTAGCACTTGGCCGATTATTTTAGATTTGTAAGTATACCGAGAGATTACCCAGTACGGACTATATATACTCAATTACACTTATGTAACACTCATGGATATTTGATACATTAAATAACTGTACAAAGATTCGCTTTATAAAATACAAATACACCTTTTTCTCATTAGAATATATTTATATAAAAGACAGTCGAGTTAGCTATACCACTTTTAACTAAAGAAGGTCTCAACGGATTTTAACAATTACTTTTCTTGTTTTTTTTTTATCGATTACTGCTGAATTAATCAATATTAACAATTTTTTTTTTTCATTAAAAAATAATATTGTATTCTAAAACGGCATCGTGATATATAAGCCACGCATAATCTTCTCTTTCACTCTTAGGAATAAAATAATTTGCATCTCGCTCGCTATTAAATCTACATGTACAGGAGTAGGGCAATTACCTGAATTTCGTATTTTCAATAACCAATTTTAAATATAAGTCGTATTACCTTAGGAGCTCCCAATTCGTCCTTAAGGTCATGCCGGAACATGCCCGGCTCGAAGCCGATGGGCCCGGAAGAGCCGGGTATACCGGGTAAAGGCGCCGCATTGTCCGATATAAACTCACGTTTCGAATCGTCCTGGGAAAAATTCAAGTTCAATTATCACCGGTCTATAATATCTATATATACGGTCATATCATTCCGATTACTCCATCCGTCCACCGATTTATAAGTATAAACAAGGCGGAAAGAGCTGAATTAAAATCGTTAGTCTTTTAAACTGAGCAAATCTGATAAATTGTTCGTTAAAAAGTAATTTAAAATCAATATCCATTTTAACAGAATAATTAAAGAAGAATCACACGAGTCCAAACCCTTGTTTGAAAGTCAGGATCAATTATCATCCCAACACCCAACACAGAAGACAAACTCAACCCACATAGTATAATTAATCTATTCTCCGTTTTGTGAATAAAATCACCTTAACATCAAAACAGATGTCTATATAATTACTAGCTGCGCCTCGTGGTTTCACCCGCGTAAGTCCGTATCCCGTAGGAATATCGATATAAAAAGTTGCCTATATGTTATTCCAGTTGTCCAGCTGTCTACGTACCAAATTTCATTGCAATCGATTCAGAAGTTTTTGCGTGAAAGAGCAACAAACTCACACACATAATTACAAAATTTCGCATTTATAATATTAGTAGGATATATCAGGAAATTGTCTAATTACAACTTACCCCATAATTACTTATTGGAATATCGTGCACGGAAATGACATCAACGTGTTTATCATCCTCTTCCTTGATGCTGGAGAGCGGCACGGGAAGGTTATCATCCCTTGGCAAGTCTAGACGCGGTGGTAATGTATCCATCAAGTCCGGCTCGCGTTTAACTATAGTCTAAAAAGAAATAAAGATTTAATTTCATCATCATCATCTCTCTATTCCTTTAAAAACACAAACTGCTCTGTTACGACACAGTGCGTTTAAATATGAATTGTATATAATACTACAAAAGAAAATTAGAGTCATCTGGGTATTTCAAGTTCAGGTATAATTGTCTTTTTCACAATTTGCTAATTTTTAATCCCAAAAATTTCAATCCTTAAAAAGCAAAAGGACAAAAAGTCTCAGAATTAGATCATAATATTATTTAAATCTGCAATATAAGCCGAATTCCTTTAAATATGTTTCAAAGTTAAATATTTTTGTTGGTCATGCGGCAAAAATGCTATCAGTATGCTATCAGTTTAGTTAGTAATCAAACCTCATCAATCTCCTGCTTAATAACTGGCTTCATCTCCAACTCCTTCTGTCTCTCTTTCTCCCTCTCCATTCTTTCTCTTTCTTTCTCCACCCTCTCTCTTTCCTTGCTGTGCATCTGTTTCATCATAGCCTGTATTTCTGGCAGAGGAACACATATCGGTCTCTTTAGGCCATACAACGTGTAATATAAATCGACAAGATCACACCGCAGTCTTGCGTCATTTGACAGGTGGCTGTTTACGTTGTTCCATAGCCTAAAACAGAATCGACATAAGTAATAATATAACAGCTTCCAAGAGTGAGATGCACGTCAAAATCAGGATGTAACAAAAAAAACCACGAATGGCTGAAATTGGTAAGAATTGCGCCAGCTCGCACCGGGGAAGTAACACATACCCACAGAAACACGGCGTGAAATAGTAGCATGTTACTGTTTCGTCCAGTGAGTTAAGTGCGCACGAAACGTTATCAGTCATATTTTATCAATCTAGCTGCGAAGGAATGGAACGTACGTCCTTATCCTTCCCAGTCCTTTCCTTTATTCCTCTCGCCAATCCTTCCTTAATCCCTTCCCAAAGGTCGGCAATCCATTTGTAGAGGCGTAAGGTTTGCAATGGACCTTATGCCTCTATAAATGTTCATGGGCGGTGGTAGCGCTTACCATCAGGCGACCCACCAGCTCCATTGCCGACTGACATAAAAAAAAAAAATATGATTTAAATGTATTCAAGGCAAGGACTCTACCTAGACAGGCATGCGCTTTCATAGACTGTATCTCTTTCACTTTCCATCAGGTGGGATTTCAGTCAAATTCCTGGCTATATAATGTAAAAATAAAAAAGTGAGCGGCCCTTCCCAGACCATTCCTTCATCAATCCATTGGTATTTCCAAATGTTCATGGGCGGTGGTTATCGCTTACCATCAGGCGATCCACCAGCTCCATTACCGACTATGTCTTAAAAAAAAGGGCACGCGCAAACAGCGCTGCCACACGACGCGTCCACCTGTGCACCACCGCCTCGGCGTCCAGGCGGTGCCGCTGCGCGCGCTCGAAGGGCGGCATGGCGACGAGCAGGCGCGCGAGCCCGTGCCGCACGCCCGGGTCGGGGTCGCTCTCCACCGCGGTCAGCAGGCTCGACAGGTCCTCCGGCTTGCCGTCCACGCGCACGAAGTCCACCAGGCACTCGAACGCCGCCAGCCGCACGTCTGCCGGCACAAGGGGGATTGTCAACGGGATGCGGAGTGTTAAGCACGTGGCTTGCCATTTAAATGAGCATTTAAAATCGTAACGATGTGCGTGTAACACTTACAAGGCTAGTGCTTAACATACAATTCTTTGGCATAGCATTTTTGTTATGGACAACAATATTTGTGTAATTCGTCTGTGCTCAGGCTAGTGTGGGTGCTATGGGTGATCTTGTTTGGTTAATTGTGTTTAAGTCAAGTGTGTGTAAAACGTGCAGTGTGAGTCCAAACGTTTTGGGTTGTAAATAATCATGTGGTATTTAAATAAATAAAAAATATATACAATGCCTAAGTTATAACATTAAAATAGATATGCTTACCAATATACTGGCCGTATTGCGCATAAGCTCTGAAAACAGTAGGAATACTTGGTAAGTGGCCACACTGCTGCAGCCGTCGTATAGCCCGTAAGCAACTTACGGTGACAGTATTTTTGTAACATGGCAACACCTTCTCTAAGTTCAGCACTCTTGTTATTTCTTCTAACACTAATTTTGTGTCTGCTGATAACGAATCTGCTGTTATTGGTGCACCCTGTATATAAATGGATGTTCCTTATCAGATTTTTACATAAGTCCAATCTTAAAAATAATCTAGATAATATAAAAATCATGGACCAATAACATTTTGATCAACTTACCGGTTGCAAAACAGAAATAACTGGTGTTATAGTGGCCGCCAATGCGTCAACTAACGCAGCTCTATAATAATTGTCTGAGAAATGATTTTTCGAGTTGTCATTATATTTGAAAAGATCCAAAAGGAAGCGTACCACTTCTGGCGGACATATACCATGGATGTTTCTTAAACCTGTTTGTAGAGTGAAAAAAAAACTAAGTATTGTAAAAAAATGAAGTAGAAAAATAATGTTTTATATTAAAACTACGATTTTTAAATAAAATCACATTAAGTTATTAAATTATGATAGTTATTTAAGGAACACATACCTGCCATAGCAACTGGAATGGTCTTTTGCAGGAAGTAATGTTGAAGATTGTCAAAATTATTTTGTTTAATAATATGTGGGGCTGAGAAAGAACCAAACATTTTGCGGAATATTGTTAACATTGCTGGTGGACCAGCCCATGTACTTATCATCGCATTTGCTACCTATAAACGTAGAAAACATTTTAATAAGTTTCCAAGTCTTTTAATTACAACTATAACATTAGAACATATACAACATATACAACTATAACATTACAACTATAACATTATTACAATTATAACATTAGAACATTTATGGGCTATAACGCGGTTTAAATACTTTTTTTTTTATCTCAGTACCTGTAGCAAAAAGTTTGTATAGACAAAAAAATTGACAATTGAACATTTTTAAGCCAAACTGGACCTAATGATTTGATGATACAAAGCTTTTTTTAAACAATCACCATACCTTCGTCAAACAATGCGCAGCCCTGCACCTAATCTTGTAATAAGTCTGTTCATTCTCAATAGTGTCAGTAAGAGCCATCCTGGTAGCGGGTTCTGGGTAATTGTGCAGGGCATCTATAGCCTCACTTTGTGCTGTGACGTCACGCTCGTGACGTAACTGGTACTGCCACTGGTAGTCCGGTTGGGATATCACTGTACTTCGTAGAAGCGACATTTCTGGGTCCAAGCGGATCCAGAGTACTGGAGAATCGCTGGAATTTTGATAATTTAAGAAATTTGCATAAAAAGTATTGTATGAAATGTGGAATGAAAATTTATATACTGTCTTCCATCATCATTAATATAAATAGCATAAATACATATCCTAATAACATGAAGAAAAATGATGTGCTTTATCAATCAATTGACCACCACTCGTTTGGAAGAGTTATATTAATTGTTTATGATGTAAAAATCTATTCTTGTATCAAGAAAGAAGATCGGTTTTATTTACTAAAACCGAGTCACTTGGAAATTTATTGTGGGATGAACTATATTGCTTACTCCATAGCCGACAGATCCATATCCACCTCTTCACCAGTGCACAAAGGAATCTTCTTCTTCTTATTCCTTCTACTCTTACTGTGACATGTGATATCAGCCTTCACAACTGTGTTCTCTATTTGCAAGGTATGCTTGAACGTTCCATCCAACTCCTGTAGCTGTACCAACAAAGGACCGACATATTTGCGAATGCCGCGCTCATGCACGCTGTCTTGACGGATTTCTAGCTCAACTGTATTTCTACATAAAAAGAATATAAAATAAAATAAAAACAATAAATTAAATTTTATGCTTAATGTTAACGCATTGCTTTGACCAAAACTAAAGCTTGAGGATACAGTTAGTATATTTTGTAAGATTGATTGTTTCTATGTTAACTGATACGGTATTAAACAACTATAGATTGAAATACTAACTATATATTGAATACATTTGAACATTATATTATTTTTCTTATGAAATATAGTTATCTAAATTAATGAAATGAAAAAATTAAAAACATGAAAACAAATTATAAATCATACCTCTTTCTATTAAAAACAGAAGTTAACTGAAACTTAGCGTGACCTCCAGTACGGACCCATTGATCAACAAAAACTGCCATATCTTTGCCAGTCACCGTGAAAATCGCTTTTACGAATAAATTCGTGGACAGCAATAAGTGGCCCCAAAGTCCACTCCCAATTTTGGTATTAGCAGCATTTGTGGCTAAAGAAAGTTGCTTGTTGAAAACTTGGAGTAGCAGTTCTTGACCTATCCTTTGTTCCAACATACGAAGCACTAGATGTGACTTTTTACGCATTACCTATAAGGAAATAATGGAAATAAAACTTAAAGGAAAAAAAGTACAGATATTAAGAATAACATAGAAATGCAAAGGACATTGTTTATATATTGCAGAGACGTTAAATGATCTTTTCAATTTTTTTAAGAAAAATATGATACATTCCAAAAAAGCTTTAAAACTGCTAAGCAATAGAAAAACCTATTTAATCATAGGTCTGATTAGAAACAATAAATACATGGAGCTTCTAAATAGGCTTCAGTGTGTATTTTCTCTATCAAACTTACTTCAATATATTTTGGTGACATAGTGTGAACATTTCTAACAGGGAAGTAGAAAACATCCTTGGGCTCAACTCTTGCCCCACTGGCTGGCGGCTGCCAAGGGTCCAAGACTATGCCACCATATTGCTCTTCATATTGTACAACCTACAAAAAATATAAAATAAAAGTTTAGATGGTAATTCATTACTATTTCTTATTTAAAAATGACATCACAAAGTAGGTAAATATCTAGACATTTACAGGAATGCCAAAATTATCAATTTAATCCCTCTTTAAGCCTTTAAAAAGACAATTGTATTTTAAATGGATATTTAATATCTGATTCAGATATTTAAATTGTAGAATGGGCTTATATGTAAAGGATAATATAATAAACTTACATCTTGCAATTCTTGATGTATCAAATACCTATATTCATTATTGCCGAAGCACTTCTTGGAGTACAATCCACACAGATAATCCGGTATTCCTTTAGCCAACCACAAATCAGACCAATTCTGCATAGTTATGAAGCAACCAAAAAACTGTTCAGCCACCGCTTGAGCCATGGCCTTTCGACTAATATATGTTTGGTCTATTATGGCTATTGAATGTAATAAATGTGTGCTAAGTATTGACATAGTTGTGTAGGCTGTGGCATCATCTTCTGTCTAGAAAATATATAAATATTTTTTATGAAACAGTTACTATTCCATTCTTCCATGGACCAGCTTTTAATTAAGATACTTAAATATGAAAAAAATTTCCTTGTAAAATCATTTTCTTTTTATAATCTTACCTCATCAACAAAAACTTGTTTATAACATGGGTATGGATATCTAGTTGAAAGGGTCTCCTCATAGAATTCAAAAGCCTCATGCAGATAACGCACTGTGTTCTTCAATATTTGTATTAAATTTGGTAAACAATAATGGGTCACTTCATTCATAAATGGATCTACGTAAGTTTCAAATGGTCTGCAAAATATAAATATATGAGTTCATCAAAGAACTATATGGAAATACATAGTAATCAAGTTTGTACATTGTTAATTAAATGTTAAAAAAAATATATGTAGACAGTAATTTTACTATTAAGTGGAAATCGGAATGTTCATTGAATATTATTAATTGAAATTCAATAAAAGACCACTATAGTAAAAGCATAAGTTTATTTTTTTTTTACAAAAAATTGGCACAAAATAATATGCAGACCTTCAAACTAGTGGTAAAGTATGTCACTAAGGCCAGACTAAAGAAAGGTTTTATGTTTCTATGTTCTACCATGACAAAAAAAAATTTAAACTGAGCAAAACCTTACCCAATTGCCAATGCAATATTAGGAGCGCATGCTGGAGTATTAACCACATAGTGGAAAGTCTTTCGTCTATGATCAGGGGTGTACACAACATCTAGCAACTCCCCACACGACACTGCTGTTAGGCTCTCATCAACTGTGAATTCCAACTTCCAAGTGCATGGTTCAGCGAAACTGTCCACACATGGAAACCAAAGTCTTGCTGAATGACCATAGGTAAACATGTGAGCAGATTTCTGAAAAATATTTTTATTTTCAATAAGCATTATGTCTAATTGAACAGTATTTAAAGTTTTATTACACTATATGTGAATTATTTTTGAATTCCCGCTTCGCATGTAACAACACAATGTGTATTTTCAAGAACAAAACTAAATAATAATTTTTACAAAAACCTAACCACCCTTCAAATCGTCAGAATTAGACCAAATTAAAGTAGGACAATACTGAAGACAAAGGCATTCAAATAAATATAAAATTATCAAAATAACCCAGTTCACCCAGTCTAAAGATCAAAGTAAAAAACACATTACAAAAATTTAATTAAGTACTTCCTTCTTTACATAAATTTCAATATACCTCTACTAAAGTGCCCTCTCCTTCAGGCACCACAAAATGCATCCCACCCTGTGGTGACTCCAATGAGAATTCAATTCCGATTCTAAGACCCCTGCCTTCACCAACTAAATGAGCCGCCTCATCAGGAACTTGGATATGAAGCTCTCCAGAATTATGATCAGGATCTATCTTTTGGGCAGCAGACAAATGGTATTGAGAGAAAACTTCCAATGACCTCCTGATGGAAAACAAATAAAACATGGTAGTGGTAGGAAAGATTTCGAGAATTATACCTTTCAGTTTGTAGTACTTACGTGTTCGGATCATTCTGACAAATATCCAGGAAGGGATCAAAGTATTGAAAATTAGCTTCATATTGATCATTTAGACACACTCTGTAGATTCGACACTGCTTTCCATTTAGACGAATGATTCTTAAGTTGTCTTTTAATGGTACTATGGTAAGTTCTACAAAGCCCTTAAATCAAAGCATAAAATTATAACCACTTCTCAAAAATAAAAATAGTACTTACTTAATTTGCATTTTAATTTCTAATGGAATACCTACAATAACGCTTCTTCGTTCGAAACTTATTCCTGTTAAGCTCAAAATTTGGTGAGCTGTAAAGATAAATGGCATATAGGTTAAAATAAACGAGTCTACGTTGTGAGGCAACAATATAAAAATACAGAAATACTTATAATTTAAAAGGGCGGCAATTGTCGCCAGTACGCTCTTTCTTCATCTTTTAAATTATTTCACTCCATTATATTTATATTTCAAACATTAAATTGGGAATTTGTAACATAGTATATTCATTTAGTATATTATGTGTTTACAAAAACAATAATCAAACACAGTTTCCGAAGCCTGGACCCTTTTCGAAAGTGCATGAAATTTGTCAAACTCACTCAATCGTCACATTGACACTGACGTCTGACTCCTATTTCTTTAGTTTTTTTCTCTTTTTATTTGCGAATGGAATAGACATTTTGGTTTCGGTATCTAATGCTGATTACTCACATTTGTACGAATACGCAAACCCACTAAAGTTAGGCGATAATTATTGCAAATGCTTTTTTTTAGCCCGTACAACACTTAACATATTATACGAATGTTAACACGCATGATTTAATATTACTTTTTGTTATTTTGTATACAAATTTACATAGATATGAGATTTCTTAATTTTTATTTGCTTAATCTAAAAATTAACTTTAAAATAAGCGAAGACTTTGGTTTTTGAACGTAACATTATTGACTATTGACATTGGACGAGATTCTGTGTGAACTGTGTCTGTGATCGCGATCTGTCAAAATAGAGACAAGGAAGAGAAGAGGACATTGGAATTAAAATTTATTGCTTACTTACCGTGTCCTAATAACAGTTTTTGTGTGAAAGTTACTGCAAATAATTATATAACAAAACTGTTTTCATGTTTGCTTTCAATTTAGCAAGTCAAAATGGGAGACTCGCCGTATTTGACTTGTTTGGTTTTGTATATATTTTCGTTTCAAATTATTGTCACTAATTCACGTACCTCTAATATTTGGAAGTTGGATGTTGAGCAAGGTCAAATTGTTGACGGAACTACTATAACGCAGGTTTGTCTTATTTATATTCATGAGATTTATATAATCAATACTTAGAGGCACTTGGATATATCGTCATGTTATGGGGCTTGTCTATCACGAATCCTCTTTACAAACTACTAACCACTAGTTTTATATTACCAGAATTATATTAAGCTATGTCATGCATAAGCATTAACCTATTACTAACATTTACATATATATGAAAATGTGTAATGAATACATAGAGTCTAATGCGTTTTTATAATACACAGGATGACTCTGACAAACCCAAAATGAGTGAGGAAGATGTTGTGTTCAATATTATCACATCAACTGTGTACTATGGCAACACTTGGACTAAGCACAGTTTTGATATGTTTTGCACTGACTGCCAGTTATATGAACAACAGAGGTACACTTTTGTATAGTATGATGATAAACTAACATAATTGAAACCCCTTTCTAATATGTTAGAAGTATAACTCATTATTCCATTAGAATATTCATAGTATTGTGTTATGCATGCATTATATATATGATCTATAAAATTTCACTCAAAAGTACTTTAGATGCAGATTTATGCATTAGGTTTTCATATAGGCGCAATATGTTTTCCAAATAATTATAATATAATATGCTATGTGAAATTACTTCATGTATTCATATATCTGTATTTATACTTATTAATGATAGTATATATTTTTATTATTTCATCATCAAGCTAACATTATATAGACACAAATTATATTAATATTATGTAATAAATTTGAAGGAGTATCACTGACAACAATGAAGAGATAAACCAGCCAGAAACAAGTAATGGAGAAGCTGATGATGAGTATCTGGATTGTGGAAAAGCAGTTAATTTTACATATTATGACAACCTGGTTGGTGTGGCCAGGCGCCACAGACATCCTAATGTACCTGAACCACAAGTATGTGATATGTGTTTTTAAATGTATTCATTCTTACTTGGATTAGAAATGTGAAAGTTTGTTTTTCTTTCACGTCACAAGAAGCGATTTAATGATTTTTTTTTTTGCATTTGAGAGGTTTGAGCAGGCTAAAGAGTGACATTTGCTACTATTTAATGTGTTCAAACATCTCATTCCCATATAAATTTCCTAAGAAAATGAATTAAGGAACTAAATGGCTCAGTTTGATCACTGAGAAATAGCTGAATCAATGAGGATTTAAATAATTGACTTGTAAATTAATGGCTTGCCTGTAAAATCTACATTTTATTCATATATCTATATACTGCTATCTAGATAAGGAAAATGTTCTTAACTTAATTATAACAGCTAAGTACTTCATCTTAATTGAAATTGTATCACATTATGTTTCTTCCTTCCCCAGGTTGCCCTTATATTTACGAAGAAAAAATCATACAAAAATGGTGTAACAGAGTTAGATATTAATGCCTTAGAGAAGCGCCTTAAAAAGGCTAAAAGAGAAAAACCAAAGTCTGTACAGTTGTATAACCAAATTGGTAACTTTTGGAGAATTAAAGGTGACACAAGACAATCCATTGAGTGTTTTCGTCGCGCTCTTGCCGTCTCTCCATATAATGCAGAAGTGAGTGTGAACCTTATAGATATATTTCAAAAATTAAAAGTCCAAATGATAGTAGTAATCATAAATTGTGTGATATTTATATTTAATATGTACACAGCATACTATAGGTAGGTGCTCCATGCACCTAGAAGCGGATTGGTTTGACCAATTGTGATGTACCATATATACTAAGAATTATGTATTTGTATTAAATAGAAACAATAAAATACAGTCTCAAAAAATTTACAAAGAAATTAATTTTCCAGGTGCTCCTAAATCTAGCGCGAGTGCTGTTCACATTGCAATATTTAGATGATGCAATATATTTGACGCGTCGATCGCTCGAAGTGCAACCGCCCGACCGCAGCGCATGGCAGCAGTACTTTACGCTCGGCGAAATATTCAAAGCATATGGACATTATCAGGTATTTCTATTATCTTTGTAAACAAGCAGAGATACTTCATATATTCCACGTATATCAAAACTAGCTGCGCCCTGCGGTTTTACCCGCGTAAGTCCGTATCCAGTAGGAATGTCGGGATAAAAAGTTGCCTATATGTTATTCCAGTTGTCCAGCTGTCTACGTGCCATTTCATTGCAATTGGTTTAGTAGTTTTTGCGTGAAAGAGTAACAAACACACACACACATCCTTATAAACTTTTGCATTTATATTAGTAGGATAGGATAGGTTGTCCTGACCAAGCATGTCACTCCCCTTATTGCACAGTATCTCAAAAGTCTTTTTAACTATAAAATAAGTTTAGTGGTTTTATTTTCTAAGTTATTACTATTATATTCAGGAAGCAGCAGTACATCTAAGGCACGCGCTAGACCTCAGGCCGGACTTTGAGCCAGCGCTGGTGGCACTTAAAGACATTGAAAATATACCTGAGGCTACAGTTCATGTGTACACCCTACTTATAATCGTATGTTTGGTAAGTATTAGGTGTAGGGCTGACTAAGTGAAATTTTTTGACGTAATACAAAATGGGTCTTAATTCAAACAAATTAATAACCCAAGTTCAGAAATAAGACTTGAATTTAAAGAGGGTGCAAAAGACGATCAAAATAAGTAAACTTATTTTTTAAACGATATTTGTCACGTAACTGACACACAACCACAATTGACGTTCCGATTTTTAACCGAAACACAACATGGTTTATACATAGCCTGTATAGCATCACGCACAAATCCAATGCTGAAATTATTTTTGAAATCGGTCCTGAAGTTCCTAAGATTACTCCTATAATGTTACAACTACTATAATGTTACAACTTTCCTTTTTTATAATATTGGTATCGATAGTATAAGGCGCACCAAATTAAAATTTAAAGTCAAAATCGTATACATCCACTGCAATGAAAATAATTTTCTTATTTTTCAAATGCTAACACATTATGTTTATTAATTATATCAATCTATATATTATATATTTCTCTTTTATCATTTACTATATCAATTTAATCAACACTTTCACATGGATTCAAAATCTAATCTGGAATATTATCATGTTGTAATTATTTCCCACACTAACAAAATCATACAAAAACGCCTTTACAGGTAATGGGTGTGCTACTAGTGATTCTATCGTCAGTGGACAACGGCAGCGAAGCGGACGAGCACAAAACGCAGCGTCATTTCAACCGCGCGATGGCGATGCGTTCGCTGCGCGGCGTGGTCGGTGCGCGCGGTAGGAAGAAAGGCGGCTCATAGATTTTACAGTGCGTTTACGATCTCGGCAAGTTGTTTTTTTTTTTCAAAGTGTAACATATTATTTTATGCCGTGCACATTTCTATGAATGTGAATTGGATTGGAACTAATGACAGTTTGTTTGTCTTTGATTTTATGTGTGTCAAACGCTTTGTTCCTTTGGGTCTCCATTAATATAATGATGGCCATATTTGTTATTGATTTGTTTTGTTTAACGTTCAGTGATAGCAGTCTTTATAATTTCGTTGCTGTTTTATCATTGATAATCCAAATATAAAAACAAACTTTCTGTTAACAATGAAAATTTATTATTTCTTGTATGAGCTGGTTAGTAGACGCCAAAACAAAATGAATATTGCATGAGTTTTAAGAAAATGTCATTGGTTAGTTTGTGTTAAAAGCAGTTTACATTGTACTTATTGACATATTTTGATGTTAAATTACTTTTAGTCATAAAACTAAATATGCGTCACCTTTTTTGTGGGACAAATTAGAAATTTTTGTCTCCAGGCTTTAACATTTGAGAATTTGAACTTTCGGTGAATTATGTTGATGTTTTAAATGTTTTTAAAAAACGTCACGTTTTCAAACTACACAATTATTATAAATGACTGTTCATTGGTTTGCTAGAGATCGTAAACATTTATCGCTTGCAAATTCAATGAATACGTAGCAGGCTAATAATGACGCGCCTGAACGAGGACCTAGAAATTGTGGTACTGTTCTATTAAGTTGTTATTTTTCGTGTTAGGTATTATTGTACTGAAATTTGTTTTTTATTCTTTATAGGAGATTGAATGTCATTTGTAAAATTAAAATGAAAGCACATTAATTTGTGTACTATTTAACATTAACACAGCGCCATAATAGTAAAAATAAATGAATAAGCTTCTATTGCTCTCATATAGATTATAGAGTAGTAAATAGTTCTACAAATCTGAATTATTTATTTTTGTGTTGTGAACTAACTAAAGATGCTACGACAAAACTATGACAGGTTGTGTTTTTAATTTTAATTATTTATAAGTAATTTAATGGAACAGTACCGTCAATAGAGGCTATTAATGGCTTATGTACAAATATTACGTATATAGAAAATGACCGGTGAGGTCTTGCCATGTTTTATTTGATCTCTGCTGTGTAGACAGATAACTAAGTTAACGAAATGAAATTTTAAAAGTCATTGTTACAACTAAAAAATCAAAATCCACACACTTCAAGCAATCATTAATATATTTGCTCTAAATATACTTGTTAGATAAACGAGTAAGTATTGAACATGTCTCGAATTTTAAGTATTCCGAAGTGGTGTTTAAAGTGAATGCCGTTCTGAAGAAAAAACTAGAATTGGATTTGTGTAAAGCCAGAGTAGATTGTGACAAACCTTGGTCCGTCAGTGTTAGGAGTGAGCATTACATTTCAACCTAGTCATTCACTTAGACAAGATTGGTCCGCTTTCCGCGGCGTGGTGTGTAATTTGTATTGTAGTGCATGCAAGTATCTTGTTAAGCGTTTGTAGCGTCTAAGGATTTTAAGAGAGCAAGTCTTGAATTCTGAGATTGGTAAAAATGTACCTGTTTTCAGTGGTTCTTTTGTTAATTTTTGACTATTTATTACTTAAATACACGATTGTCTTAGCATCTAAATTTCGTTTTATTATTTCCATTATTACTTAAAAGGCAATATCTTTATGAATCCAGTGGAATTTATTAACATAGGTAATATTCATAAATGCAGAATGCTAAGTAATAAACTTTCCTACAGCTATATTAAAGCACTTCAATGTATGTTTAATTTTATTTATGGAATATTTTTTTAAAGAAAGAAGAAACCTCTTAAACAATTAGTATTAACATTGTTACAAATCAGCTTTAGAACAAATATAGATCGCAAAAGATTGCAAATAAGAGTAATGACTAGAAAATTATAGTGTATTTATTACAAAATGTATACATTTAACTGAAGTTACGCCATTTCATCGACTACATTTATCTTAAAATTATGCAAGCCAATATCATGTCAATTTGATGGTGTTAAATATACAAATTTTAGAATTTACAAGAGGCGATAATTGCAATAAAATCTTATACCTAGATAAAGAACATAAGATGTATTATAGCGTGATAGTCTGGGGTTGTTCATATATTATATTGATTTAATAATTTAAGCGATATCATGGATGCCGAGACGGAATATATCATGTTGAACAAAGAACGAGTCTCCAAGCGGCTTTAAAACAAATGTTTGCATGTAGGGATGTGGCGGATCGTCATCACACTGTAAAAGAAGAAAAAAACAAAGGTTATGTAATCTATGTCCATATCAGTATTTACATATATACCATATTTCTCTCTAAATATGTGGAAAAAATCCATACATGCTACACTTGTATAGAAAATGCCTAAAATTATTATTTATTTATATGATTATTAAAGTTATACAGATGAGGCCTGACTGCTGTAACTTGAAAACTGAATTTAAATGCAAAGAACAATAATTTGGGTACGAAATCCATCATGGTAAGGGTTCCATACACCACTGTATCTTTAATATAGCAGGGTTATACCATACCAAAAATAACAAATATATTATTAGCAGTTAATAAAAATAAGATATGTTTCCAGATAAATAATACCTATGTTTAAATGAGTTGATGAGAATTTTTATATATGAATGATAACCTGTGCTCTTTTATAAAAATAGTCTGAAAATAAATGTTTCTTTCTTTCTTCCAAGATAACATTTTTATAACACAGTCTGTTTCCAAAACTAAACAAATTTTCTACACAAGTAACAATACTAGAACAATAAACTGAATTATCACTCAAAATAAACAAAATATAGGTTGGAAAATATTGAATAGCAATCTTTGAAAGTTTTCTCTAAAAGTATTAGTTATGTTAAAACTGTATGCATTCTTCTTATATTGATTATAATATACATACAAGTAATATGAATAAAAATAAAAACACAACAAAGTTTAATCCACATACCAGTTAAATCACATTGACTAAAAGTAAAGGTTATCACTATAGTTAAATGTCTGCAGTGTAGCATTCAAGGGGTATGGTAATAGCAAAAGGAAATCTAGTAATCATTTTTATTAATAAATGAGAAATAAAAAGATTTTTAGCATGTTAAATAATAGTGCACAGCCACAGGAAAAAACACCAGCTTACTTTGTGATGTCATTAAGCTAGTTAAACATCATGAAGTGCCAGCCTGAACATATCATGTTCAACATAAAAAGAATTTCCTATTGGCTTCAACACAAATGTTTGAAAATATCCATGTGGTAGGTCATCATCTGTCTGTTTAAAGAAAAACAGCTAAATGTGTAGCAATAGACTATGCTGAATTAAATTATAAAATGTAATCAATAAATTATGGCTTATTTGATTGCTGCAGATGTTTATGGTCAGTCTTATTCTGACTATTGACTCATATCAACTAGATAATGGCATAGATATGATTGGAATATAATTAATAAGATAGATATTGCTAAAACAAAAAACAAAAATATGCAACCAACCTGCAACCTTCCAAGAACATTAATGAGAACTCCACCATCAAACATAGGCTGTGAATCAACTGATGTTATTATTCTTCCAATCTTTTGAAAAGTTAAAGCCTGCAAAAAGCACACAAACACATCTATTACATATAATTAGAATTCAAATTTGTATTTTTATTTCAAAATAAAAATGTTTAATGAATATTTAATGTCCTATGCATCAGTTAATTTATTTTAATTTTATATGAATCACCATCTAGCTAATAAATTGCTTTCACTTGATGTTGTCAGCTGAATTTTCTATCACTTTCACGTTGAGTTTGATATGAGGGGATGATTTTAATCATAAAAGAAAACCTATAAATTATATTGCATATTTACAACATCGTTAAATAGATTTATTAATTTAACTTTGAAAGCATAAAGACAAATCTGTGAGATATAGTAGGGCGGTATAAATAACGTAATTATAAAATTGAAAGCTATTCCTAAATTGATACCAAAATGAACTTACATTTAGTTTTTCCATGATTTTAACAGCACCTTGAAGTTGAACTCCTTCAAAAGTCATAAACGAAGATTCGACCTGAAATTTTATACATATAACGGATGGGATGTTTTGATAAAAAAAAATATGAAATCCATGACATTGTTTTAAAACGAAAGGTCTAGAATTATTAGCTGTAAAAAATTCAAATAGTTTTTTTTCGGCGGGAGTATCCAAAAGTTAACCTTAAAACCGTTAGAAAAACATTTTTAGTGACTAATACTATTATTGCATAACGTAAATTGGACTAAATTAATTAAATGACTTAGAATCTATTTGAAAACACTCACGTTGTACATATTAGCAAGGTTTTGCCGTTGTGCCGGATCATCGAATAGAGTATAATATTGTTGCACAAAACCTTTACCAATTGCATCGTATTGTGGATTAAGCGCCATTTAGATGTATTTTGTGATTCAAAAGTATCTAATACGTTATATATCCAGTATATCCAATATATTTTAGTATTTCAGGCCTTTGATGGGCCTCTGGATGGTTTCACTTCATACGATGAATGAATCACAGAGTAAGTAATTAATGAAGATGGCCACAGATTAGAAAGGTGGATTTCGATTTCAATGTAACCGTACTTATGGTAAAACATTTCTTCTATGGTTTGCTACTCTGTTCAGTAATAAAATTCTCATAGGTGTATTTACCAAAACGCATGAAATATTTGTACAATTACTATAATTAATAGAAATGCGTTGCTCTTTTAGTATAATTCATTAAATAGTGATTAAGAGTAGTACTTGAATGTTCGAGTCTGGTAACACTAAAATGCGTTATTTAATTTCTGCACCTTTGTACAAAACGACATGTTAAGTCTCTTAAAACCAATTCCAGTTGATAAAAGAAGGACGATCGTTTTTGAGAATTCAAATTACTCTCCATAGTTCATTAAAATCAGGATTGAAATAGGATTAGATGACTCAGTGCGAACAACTAGCGCAGTCGATGGTAGTACAGACTACTGAGACAAGCCTATTGAACTACAGACTCAAGAAATATATACCATGGCATGGTCTGTAACCCCATGCACTTTATGAACACTATACTCTATACCATAAAGTACATTTTAATAGGAATGTATAACCACACAATAACTACACTGTTTCACAGGTCTCGAAACAATTTCAATGGTTTAATAGCAAATAGTGCAACCTCATGGCTTGCCAGATCCCCGCATTTCACGCCTTGTGATTTCTACTTATGGGGATTTGTCAAAGACCACGTCTACGATTAGAAAGTTCACAGGCTAGAGTTACAAAATCGTGCACGACAAGACGAATATATTTAAACTGTAAATAGAGCTCGTTACTATATTTGTTATGCACAACGAGGACGTCATTGGTTTTTTTTATATCTGAAATAGTTACGCAATATTCAATAATCGCCACTGCACGCATGTGCATACTTCACGCCTACATTATATTGTATCATGCGGTATTAACTAGTTCTTAATCTGTGATGCAGTATGAAATTGACACAATATATCAAAGTACTCTCATCTCTGTGAGATGACAGTTGACAGCTGACGGACGCCTGCATCCTGGCTCCTGCTCTCCAAGGAATTGTGTATCGAGTGATGAGTTTTATGAATAGATGATTTAAAGTGATTAGTGTATCCCAAAAAAATTTTTTATTTTTGTATTGTAAACAGTACAAAAACATATTTTTACAATGTCTTTGGCCGATGAATTATTGGCGGACTTGGAAGAGAATGATGATATGGACTCCGAGACTACTATTGAAAACCAAACTGCAGAAACAAACCATGAATTTGCTGTGCCATTTCCTGTAATACCCAAAGAGGAAGAAATTAAAAATGTATCCATACGAGAGCTTGCAAAACTAAGGGATTCTGAAAGATTAAGAATGGTATGTGAAGGCTGTTCCTTGTTTTCATTATTGTTCATTCGTTCGTCATTTCTAAAGTATTTTAATTATCATTACAGGTTATAACGGAAATTGAGAGCAATTCTGGTAACAATAGGAAAAAGATGGAAGTAACAGGTTTAATGGAGTCTGATCCAGAGTACCAATTAATTGTGGAAGCTAATAATGTTGCAGTTGAGATAGATGGAGAAATAGGTAGGTGTTAGTTATTAATTTTCATGTGATCATGTGTGTGATGTGTCGAATCCAGTTTCACTCATGGCTATAACTACATGTGAAATATTTTAAACCTGTATTTCACTGTCAATGTTGTTTAACAAAATTTGGTGTTGTAGTTTAGTAGTTTAAGAGTAACAAGCAGACTTATGGCCAGTATAGTTTGATATAATTAGTGTGAATTGTATTAAATTTTATTAACACAGTAATTTATTTGATCCAACTTTATGACTTATGATGACAATAAATGACTGATTTATCATTACTCCATTCTTAATCAATATATTAAACCCTAGTGGGAAAGCTTTAATCCTGCTTGGTTTAAGTTATAAGAGAGAACATTTCATTTCGCAGCTATTATTCACAGATTTGTCCGTGACAAATACCAGAAACGTTTCCCTGAACTGGATTCCCTTATTGTCACACCACTTGAGTATATTCGGACAGTGAAGGAGTTGGGTAATGATCTTGATAGAGCAAAGAGTAATGAGACATTGCAAAGTTTCCTGACACAAGCTACTATTATGATTGTTTCTGTCACTGCATCTACAACACAAGGGTAAGTATTATTCAACTGTACTTTTCATTGCTAAAAAAACAATGTCTTTATAAATAATTGTATTGGAGACTTATTATGAAATATTAATTATTGTATATACAATTATATTAATTATTTTCCTTTATTTTAAAGTTCCAGCTTGAATAATGAATAAGTTAAAATTTTAAAATGATTCGTAATGTTAATATAGAAAATCCACAATGAACAGTGGACATTTCAAAAGCATATAAAATGAGCACAACATCTTAAATTATGTGTTCATTTTTTAATAGTCTCTAACATCTAGGCGTGAGTTTATAATAACAACTTTTAACAATTTCTGTGAGGTTGAATTTTTATAAGCATTGTGATAAGCATAACTATAACTTTGTATTGTTTGGTAATTGTTTAGCGACATATTCAAGTGTTACTTTTGTAATAATAAATGTATCTTGGGTTTTTTAAATCAATGTATTCAACAAATACATTACTGTTTACAATTTAATTACTGTTTATACAACAAATAGAATACACATGATGTGAAAATTTTAGGAAAGTATTATCTGAACATGAATTGAATGAAATTAACGAAGCATGTGATATGGCAGCAGAATTAAACAACTACAAGTTAAGGATATATGAATATGTCGAGAGTCGGATGACATTCATTGCTCCAAATGTTACTGCTATTGTTGGTGAGTAAACCATGTATTTGTTAGATTAAGTGGTCACTGATCTCTGTGGCGAAGCTAGTTAAGCCAGTGGAAGAATTATAGATATGCCTCGGGATCTCATCTAAATCAAAATACATGATATGTATATAGGGTGATTTTAATAAATTTCATTAGTTTTTTGTAATTGAACTAAGTTCTGAGTCTAATCAACTAGACAATTTCAAATTGAATAGGTATATGCTTATTTGGCTAAGCAACACTAAAATGACAAGTAAAAATGCATAAAAAAATTAATAAATAAAGATTAAGATTTATTTAAGAATATTTCTGAAATAATCAAAAGTATTATAATCATCAAATCTTTTGCACACTATCTACCTGTCTAATCAAAACAATTTAATGGTTCTTTCAAAACAAGCAAAATTTTATCTCGGTTTAGTCCTTTTTTGTAAATGCAAAAATACATCTAAAAAGATGTGAAGGTAGACTAATAAATTTATTTGTATATTACAGCAATTCACCTATATCAGATCATTTTTAACATTATTGCTCACCTTTCATTAATATAAAAAATATAGAAATCAAAAATACAGACAACAACATTTTTAAAACACATGAACATTAACTAATTGATTTCAGGGGCATCAACAGCTGCGAAAATTCTCGGTCTGGCGGGAGGTCTGTCTAAATTGGCTAAGATGCCAGCATGTAATGTTTTGCCACTCGGCCAACAAAAGAAGACTTTATCTGGTTTCTCGCAAGCGTCAGCCCTACCTCACACCGGTTTTGTATATTTTTCGCAGATCGTACAAGATACGCCTCCAGTGAGTTTTTATATCTTCTCTATGTACATAAATTCTCGTGTGACAATGTTATATCTGTTTATATATACTTATATGTTATTTATGTATGTATGTAAATATAATAAATGTAATACATACATCCATATTTTAATACCATCCTCAAATTATTTTCTTAATTGCCTTATTTTTGCTCACCCACTATTTTATATATTCGTTTTTCCTGTTACTATAAGGGTTTCCTGGTAGAGATCGCTACCTAGCGTTTGTTTCTTTTTTATAAGCAATAAAGAATTTCATTTTATTTCAATGTTTATGTTTTGGAGGAGTATTGTAACACTCCTCCAAAACGGCTAGAAATACTGAGTCAGTCCCTTTTGTCTGTAATAAACAAGCCGCACAGTAAATTATTTTTACTTTCGTTTTTTTGTTTTGTTCTTTTTTGTTAGTTTTTATTCTAGATATTAGTTATAAATTATTTATAAAGATATTTTTTTTTTTGTACTTATGGTTTTTGTTTATGTGCGGTGCTGTGTGTTTATAGACAATAAATTTATTTATTTATTTCTTTCTTTCAAATATTCTCACGAACACGAAATTTCGTGTGCATATCGGGTAGGTCTGAGAATCGGCCAACATCCATTTTTTATACCCCTAAATGATAAAAGTGAGGCATAACAGCGTTTGCCGGGCAGCTGGTATAACTATAAAATTATATACTTTAATTTACTAAATACGCTCATTATTTTCAATACATAGCTGGATACGGCATCTTTAAAGATTTAATTCAGAATAACAAAGCTTTTCAAATGTATTTTTGTAAATATTTTTGGTATAGAATAAGTTAATTGAGTTTTTTCTTTGATTTCCACATGGTTCTTAGTGGGAGAACGATTTTTTTACTTTGTGTACGTAAATTCACCTTATTAAACGTTCTTACCAATTTTATAATGGGTGTTGAAATGATTAGGAGATAGTCTTATAATTTCGCATGAGGTGGCACCAATTAATTTCTAAAATATTTATCCATTTCGTAAATTTGCTACAGTTAACTTTTGATCCTTAGTAAAGATACTAATAAGGAACAAATTCTACATGTAATGTAAATGTAGTTTTTATTCAAGTCGACCTCTTTAAGCATCTCTCCATATTCCTCATAGTTTGGATAAATGTAATGATTGTAAAATACTTACACTCATTCGTCACAAAACAAGCTTCGATTCGAAACTAAATAAAAGTTCGCTTCCCAAGTCGATTACCGCGATGATTTTGCATACACGCGATATCTAGCCTGTATTGTTAATGGAAGTAATAACATATCAAAATGGATAATTATATTGCGTAATATAAGGATTTTTTTTTATTCAGGAGCTAAGGTTCAAGGCGGCAAAATTGGTGTCGACAAAACTGATCCTAGCAGCCCGGGTGGATTCCTGTCACGAAAGTCCGGAAGGCGAGACAGGGAGACTCCTCCGTGAAAGCATCGAGAAGAAATTAGATAAACTGCAGGTAAATATTTCTTGCTTTCAAATGAATTGTTGTTTTATGTCCTTGTGAACAAGGTGAAGGAAAAATATCATTTTATATTTAATTGTAAGTCTTATAGCATTAAAATGCTTTATAAATGAGAAATTTTGAAAGAATACATAAAATATAAAATCTTAAACATTTACATATCTATCAACATGAGAATTACGTTTATTTAATTAAATAATTTAACCTTTATAAACTATTTTAATGCTATAAGACTAAACATTTAATATGCATGTTTTTGTAAATAGGTTAAATGTTGAATAGGGTCTCTGGATGCATAGATTGATGCATATTGAAGATAACTATTTATTCCATACTTTAATAAGAAATTTAAAAAGAAAAAAGAAACATTTCAGAAGTTAAAATTGTGTAATACAATTTTAACTTCTGTTTTCCTTCCGTATGCAATAGAATCCAATATGCAATTAATATCGATTATGGGTTATTTAATTCTTATTTTTTACAGGAACCACCGCCGGTGAAGTTCGTGAAACCGCTCCCGAAACCGATAGAGCAGAGCAGAAAGAAGCGCGGCGGCAAGCGGGTGAGGAAGATGAAGGAGCGATACGCGATGACGGAGTTCCGAAAGAACGCGAACAGGCTGAACTTCGCCGACGTGAGTGTAACGTTAACTTTTTTTTTATTAACCTTGTGACAATTATTTTCCGCGTTTGCTGTGTGGCCAGTTTTGTTTTTTTTTTTTTTAATATAACCTCCTCCTTATAAGGTGATTTACCTGCCAGTGCAGAACCCCCAGATAATCATAATTGGAACATAATTGTTATGTAATCTTTTGATAGTACTATACCTAAATATGCATTATATTAAAGATTCCTTATTTTGCGATAATAAACGGCTTGGAACTCTTTTGATTTGTATAAATAAATTTATAGTTAAATGATTACTGCCGCGGAAAATGTTAATCTTTTTTGCGTTCGACGTCAGGGCGGGCAACAGATTTGGGCACAACAAAGACAATTTTACAGTCTCGATTTCGAAGTTGAATCTTAATCGTCTGTAATGTAGATGTCAAATGATATTGGTCGTTTATTTTTGCAGCTCTTTAATGCTGAATTTGTTCAGCTCGTGACCGTGATCATTGTAGTAAAAAACCTGGATTAAATGATTGTAATAACTGGATCGCGTGCTAAATAATTCATCTTATAATTGCACAATGACACGCTTATAATTATACGACAAGCGCCGAACTCATTGGTTTGGTGATTATTGGGTTAGAATAATAACTTATAAATCTTTGGATTAACTCGTTTCGTAAAGTTGCTTGGAAGAATTTAGACAATTATTTATAACTCTAGCGGGGAAATCATTTTTATTTATTACGCCTAATTTTAAGTGCTTTGAAAAATTTAGTTGAAAAGTTTAGGTTTGTTTTTAGATTTTGAAATAATGAAACCCCGAAGATTGTTTGACTTCATCCTATTGTATTTATCGACCCGCTTCAAAAAAACGAGGAGGTTCTCATTTCGACTATATTTTTTGTATTTATTACTTCAGAAATTTGGACTGGGTGAACCAATATTGATGATTTTTTGTTTATTTGAAAGCTTTCTATCCCATCCGAGTGGTCGAAATTTGTTGTTTTTTTTTGTTTAAAATAATGATAATTTCGAAATATATTACGCATCTGCTCCATAACCAACAAGGGGACATAGGAATTCACATTTCATTCTATAGCTAACCCTTATTATAATTATTTTTTTCTGAAACAGCCTAAATCATAATCATAGATCAGGAATATATATCAGCCCTACAAACCTCTCAATACTATATCAACCTCTTAGCTGGAATTTATACGACCTGCAACATAACATTAATTATCTAATGAAAAAATACAGAATCTATGAATAGAATCTGTACTTCTACAGCAGGGAATGCCTGCCCTTGCGTGGCACCTTAAGTCACAACAGCCTAAAGATATTATTATCAAACATGCTTAATTATATCCTATTAGCTACTTTGTGCGGCTTCGCACGTGTTTGATACTCATAAATATTCGCTGTCTAGCCTTTTATATTCCCTATTGTGGTTCACGATCGTCTAAGTATCAGTTTTTTAAAGAATGCCAATTGGAAAGAGTGAAAAAAAGAAATGCGTGTCTATTTAAACACGTGCAAACGTACAAATCCAACTAATATTATAAATGAGAATTTTTTTAAGGATGTGTGTGTTTGGTGCTCTTTCACGCAAAAACTACTGAAACGATTACAATGAAATTTGGTACGTAGACAGCTGGACAACTGGAATAACATATATGCAACTTTTTATCCCGATATTCCTACGGGATATGGACCGCGGGGCGCAGCTAGTAAAAACATAACATATAGAAAAATAGAAAATTACGACAAAAAATTTAGTGTTTCAACGAAATTTAATAACCAATAATAAGTAATTAATTTTGATTCTACGATTCCGATGCTTTTGATTTCATCCCTTTATTAGATTTCTGGCCCTCGTAATAGAGTAGTCGGTAAAAAAGACCTATTGTTTTATTGTTCTTTTGATTACATTGAACTTTGCTTTCTATCATAATGTTCTTATAATGTTTGCTTTCTATCAATCGTTAATAAATATTTCATGTAATATTTACAAATATTGATCGAAGCTGACATTATTTTGTTAATGATATTCGAATAAATAACATTAATTTAAAAGCTCATTTAAAAATCAAAGTCCATTTTTATTAAAATAGTAGTTTTTTTAATCCTTTTAAATGTGTAGAATTTTTGTTCTGCGATATCTTTTATTGATATAAACGTGTTCAATTCGAATTCCGTTAAGCCACGTCGATTTATATAGCGTAGAAGTGGGTTTCGATAGTAATAATCTTATTACTTAGGATGAAAGCTAATTGTAACACAAATTGCAACAATTATGTTGCCATTCTTGGAGTTTACGTGTCCATTAACAGCGGTGATTGTGTTTTATTTACTTCATTAAAGGTTCCGTACTTCTAGATACTGTTGCCTCTAATGAATGCCACCTTTTAAGTCGCCGTATAATTGTTTGCCATGAAAGGATTTGCTAAATTTATTATATATTTTATCTTCGTTTCATGCATTTCATTTTTAGTTTTATGTAATAAGTGATATTATTATATTTTATTAGTATATTCTCTGTTAAATACTCACAATTTAAATCGAAAAACGGATTCACTGAAATTTTTTTAGCATGAGCTCGTCTCATTTGATCATAAACGTATATATTTAAGGCTGTTTTATAATTAAATTGTATCACATCCTGCTCAATTGCTTCGATAAACCGTAAGGCTCATAATATATTAGTTAATACGGACTACTTGTAGATTATGTTACGGTATATGCCAGTCATAGAATAGATCTCATTGAAACGGGTAAACAATTTTCTACAAACAAATACACTTGAGATCGCCTGTCGCTATTACCACCCTTTTTATCTGTAGGAAATAATTAGAACGAAATTGGATAATATTGAAGGATATGTTTTCAAATGATCGATTCATAATTTTCAGATAAACAAGAAAAAAAAAATTGTGATATTATTTACCTGCTCCATAAAAATTACAAGATCCGTGAAATGACATTTGCCCAAAGACTTAAAAAGTCCACAAAAATTCGCTAAAAATTCGCTATATCCCTTACATAACAGTAGGGAATCAGCCAAAATTTTGTCGCATATTTTGATTAGACCTCACGCAAAATACAAATCGTTCATTAAGAGTAACCTCTTATACATATTGCGAATAATTCGCGGAATCCTTACGAGACGAAAGAAATGTGACGTCATGCTCGGCGGGCCGCGGTAGATGAATTGCAAACACTGGGATGCTTTTTTCATTCGGTACAAATAGACCGGAACTCGGGCTGTTGAAGCGCACGTTAATGGCCGGCGGCCCCGTTGCGCGTCGCCATGGTTACGTACGTGCTCTCGTGCCTATTGCACTTTTTGCGGGGAAGATTCTGCAATTTGCTAGAT
Organism: Zerene cesonia; assembly: GCF_012273895.1. Taxonomy (NCBI): domain Eukaryota; kingdom Metazoa; phylum Arthropoda; class Insecta; order Lepidoptera; family Pieridae; genus Zerene; species Zerene cesonia. The sequence goes on along the minus strand of NC_052121.1, from coordinate 7,770,866 downwards.
TTTCCTCTTTTAACTATGTTTCATTATGTTCCATATTATGTGGATGATCGTATCAAAACCGACCCTTAATAGTTGTCACGTATAAATTAGATATACGTATTGTTTTCGTGTTTTGATGCTTTTGAACACTGACGAAAGTGCATGATCATATATATGTATGAATCACTGACTTTACCGATATTTTTTTTGATATGAGCGGCTAATTAGATTAGGTAACCTTTGTTATTTGAAAATATTCCACGTGATTAGACGTTTTTCCAAATAGAATACAAATATTGATCAACGTTAGTTAGAGAACATTGCATATTTATGATATTTTTTACATTAGATATATATGATACTTGCTAAAATGCAATATAAAGAATTGTAAAATCCGTTATGGTACAATTAAACATATTAATGTACTTAACGATATTGTGATCAGAACACGATTTGTCGACAGATTACAATTTCGAGGGAATCTAGTCCTAGAGAACATAAACCAAGAGTGTTTATAATCTTACGTTGCAAATACAATAAATATTACCGAAATAAGTTCAGATGTCTTTATAAATAATCGACTCGTTATGAAAAAATAAATGTATATTTTAGTATTGTTTACAGGTTACGAAAGGTACGTTGATAAAAATAAAGTAACCTATAAAACAAGGTTAATCAATCCAAAGCTGATAATTGATAATAAACAGTCATGTAGTTTCATGGCTGTACAGAAATATGTTTTTTTTTTTGTATTTGATATTTATTTATTAGTAGTAGATAATTTTTATAAACAAAAAAAGGTCCGGTAAATTAAGTGTTTGTCGACAATATTGACATAACCTTATTGGTATGTTTAAATTTATTGAAAAAACAAATTACTTAAGTATGAACATTAACTTTATCTTTAGAAACGGGTTCAAATTGCTAACTCAGATAAAAATTTAATTTTAAATGCTTTTAGAAGAACCAAAACTTAGCACTGTCCAACCTCACACGCGCACGCTGATATCAGTATAGCTTCTTTTTTTTGTTTATCGTTGAAACCTTCGATATCAACTGAAACATTGTCCCCAGATCGAAGACGATGCCTACCAAGAAGACCTTGGCTACACGCGCGGTACAATCGGCAAGTCGAGCACCGGCCGCGTCCGTCTACCGCAAATAGACGAGAAGACCAAAGTGCGCATCAGCAAGACGCTGCAGAAGAACTTGCAGAAGCAGCAGCAATATGGCGGCGCGACGAGTATTAGACGACAGGTGTCCGGTACAGCGTCGTCGGTTGCCTTTACACCGCTGCAGGTAAGAATTCTATAGCAGTGTGTTTAAAAATAGTCGCTACCACGGCTACACTACAAAAATCTGTTTCTTTTAGGAAATTGTTTTAAAAAGAATCAGAAAAAAATATCATAAAGCGGGATTCGAATCCGCATCTTCTCGCCTATCTGTCTAAGTCATTCAAGTTTAATGTTTCTTTTAGCAATGTAGCGTAAAAGAATTGAAATGTTTATAATTATAGTGTGAATAGTATAGATTAACTGATTCGGTTAATTTCGTAGGCTTCGTAAATTGCCGCTTTTATGAATTTATGGGATTTTGATGTACGTGTTGGAAACGTGTTACATGTTTATGAGTTATAAATGAACTAATCTATATATATAAAATTCTCGTGTCACAGTTTTCGTTGCCATACTCCTCCGAAACGGCTTGACCGATTCCTCTGAAATTTGGTAAGCATATTGGGTAGGTCTGAGAATCGGCCAACTTCTATTTTTCATACCACTAAACGATAAGAGTAAGGCAGAACAGCGTTTGCCGGGTGCAGCTAGTAGTAATATATTAAAACAAAGACACAAGTTAAATATAATAAAAAGGCTATGCGTTGGTAGATATCAGCTAGGAAACCTATAATACTCATATTAAGTATGTCTTATAACATATACTAAATATGTATGTATAAGCATAATACTTAGTCTGGCCATAAATACTGTTACACTTAATTATAAAAAAATATTACATTTGAATTTCGAATCTGTC
>NC_052121.1:7731331-7767853 GCF_012273895.1 Zerene cesonia | reverse complement strand
TAATAAATGTTATTTGCAGTTAACAATTTTCTTTTTTCTTTATTACAATATTTATGGCAAGACTAGGTATATTAAAGTTCCCCACATGTCAATTGAAAAGTGAAATAATTACATTAGCTCTTCTTAACCCCCCCTTGTATAAACTTCCGTGACCATCTTGGGTAAGAATATACTACATCAGAAAATATATTTTAATTCAGAATACAAGTTGACTTTTGACTCAGTATTTATTTTAATTAGCAGTAATATAATAAACGCAAACTTATATATGTATTATCATTATTTCTAATTCCAATAATATGCCCATGCTGGTAATATCTGTCATAATTGTATTTCAGTTATATTTTAATACTTGAGAGTTATGGTACGTGATTTGATTAATAATAATAAACTCTTTATTGTACACCAAGAAAAATAATACAAAAGAAACACAGCAACAATAGGATTACAGGAAATTGTAATCAAATAAATCTTCATGGAACATATATAAATAGTCAAACAAGATTAATATGAGTAAAAAAAAAAGATGTTGTTTTAATTTAGTAGCATCCGACATCAAAGATCGAACATGAATAAAATGATGTAACTGTCCATTAAGATTGTAAGATTATCTTATCTCTCCATCTCTTCTGAAATATTAGCCGGGTCCCTCGTCGTTCTGCTGGTGTTATTTGAATATTATCACCATCGCAAAAAATGGTGTCAACAAAACTTCTTTAAAAAAATATGGCAATTATATTTCGATTTAAAGAATATCTTTAATATATTTTAAAGATTTCGCCAATGCATCTCAGGTTTTCTTTAAGACCTCTCTAAGCTTAAGAGGCTACAGTTCGGTCTATTCATATAGTCCATAAGGCCTCTAGCAGTCTCTGGTTACTATAAATAACGCTCGTGACAAAAAGTACATAAAACTATTACCACTCTAGCGATCCGCCCGGGCTTCACCCGTTTTTCTCTCCATAAAAACTTTCTTGTGCGTTAAAAAAAACGTTCAAAACACATAGCCGAATTGGTCGAACTATTCTTAAATTTTACGTTTGACAACGCATTTGACGATTCATTTTTTATTATATGGACTACACTTTAATGTATAATATTGGACATCATCACAGTGGTTTACATATTCTAAGTTGTTTTTGGGAGGCATGTACCCTTAACCATATTTAGCTTGTTGCTATAATATTGTTCATGCAGTTAATGTGTGTTCAAAATAGCAGCCTGTATAATAATTTTTTATGTATCCTGGTCATTCGCGCCAGCTCCGAGTTATAAATTCGAAGATAGTGGCTTGACGTTACATTTATTTATTTTCTTATCATCTGCAATCATGTCTGACTCATTAAAATCTTTTACAAATTATTATTTTTGTTTGAATCTCTAATTCGGTATTGCGTTATCCAGTTTGTCGTTTCTTCAAAAAGGAACAAAATGTGATGAGATGGATGCTAAAACAGGTTCGATGTCCGTTTGCCTTCGCTGTAACGCAGGTAAGACGACACGTGTGAAGCGACCTTTGCTGGCAAGCTTCGACCCGTGACGACGAGGCTTTGTACTTTATACTACTATGAATAGATTTTCACCCTTCAGTACAATACCCGTACTGGCTCCATTCATTTACGTATACCATTAGACTGTATTATGGATGGGTGTGTGGGTTTTGGGTTTCGGGCTTCATTGGTCAATTGGTTGGATCATTTGTCGTTGCTCGGTAGTATATTTGGTTCTGATAAAAATCAAGTCAATTAACATTGGAATAAGAAAGTTAAAGGATTTAACGTTTTGCTTTGAGAATGTTTTGAACCTGAGTTACCAGATTGTTTAAAGAAATTTAGCCGGATAGGGATAAAAAGTTTTAATGTGTCATTAATTACTCATTACATTATAGCATCATTAACTGAAGATTGATTATCGTCGTATTGTTTAAATATTATATTCCATTGTATCTAATCTAATTATTATTTATTGTGACTTCACACGTAAATATAAATGTCATATCAGAAATCCGTTTTTGTATTATGAAATTAATTTATTTTAATCTACTTTTCTTTCTTTAATTTGTATGTATTTATGAGAGCCGTATATTATATTGATGTATATTATAATATCGAAGTTAACACCTCATAAAGTCTCCATAATGCTCTTTCTCACTTGTCCTATGGTAAGCAAATTATATGCTTATACCGCTAAAGGAAAGTGTATTTACATATTGCACCTTACCTGTTATTTCAAGGTTTACAAGCTAAATTTAACCACTTACAAATTTCACTGCATGTTTACCACAATAAAAGCTACGTCATGCACGATTATTACGTAAGAAAGTGACTGTTAGGTCTCATTTTAGATTAAAATTGTTTTAAAGTATAAGGAAACCATGCCAGTGTACCTGAATATACGTTTTCATTGCCACCGCATTATCTCACGTACTCTCAACACGTTAAATTTAAACAGAACATGTCTTCTTGCCGGCACTATTGCCTTTTTACTCTGTTTATACTATTGCTGTTGGACAATAGTTATGCACTATGTTATTGGATTTCGAACCAAAACAATGGAGCAATTTCATATACGACTGCGTATGCAAATCCTGTAATTTGGTGTGTCCGGTGGATTTTTTGAGATTGGGCATTGTTTATTTACTTATACAAGTCGTGGATCGTATGAGTTTCTACTTGACTCTTGTTTTTTTCTTCCTTGAATCTTTTCGTATTCAACATTTAAATATACACGTATTTTTTGACGAATGGGAATTCTTTTTACCTTCCTATGTAGCTTGTTATAAACATACATGTGATAAATATTATGTTTTCCTGCTCTCGCTTCCTATATAAGTAGAAGGGTGTAACCGTTCAACCACATTTCAATCTGGTCCAAACAATACAATCTCTAAATACGCCAGTTTTCCGCTATGATTTAGGGCTATCTTGCAAGCTATCTAAACTCAAAGATTCGATCAGCGCAGTTACGGCTCATTGGCGATGGCTACAACGGATGATGGATTTTATTTAAAGATTGCGGTTTCCATAATTGGGATGGTGGCCACTATAACTGATCTGATCAGTTTAATACTTTGGCTGAGGGTTGGAGTCCTATAAAGCAGATTTTATAGAATTCGGATAAACTTCAAAACTTAAAAACCAGAGTTGTATATACGATCAATACTGAAAAGTTTTTAATTGAATTAAGAGTTACCGTTTAATTCAATATCGCTTGTTGTTATAAAGTTAATGATTGTTCCAATTTGTAATATAAATAACAAAATTAAGCAATGACTTATTTAACATATTCACAAAATAACGAAGTAAAAGTAGAAAGAACGATTAACTCGTGTATGCAATGGCACAACTCATATTCTATGCTGGTATGTTTTTGCCCCTTTCGCTTCATTCTGCACAATTGCGAACGGAATTATTTACGAGCTATAAAATATAATGATGCACCTACATTCAGAAATGGTGGACGTTTTTAACGCTGCGCCACACTAATGTCGCTTTTAGCTTTAACATATTTCAAATATTAGGGAAAGTAGAAAACAGACTTTTGTTTATTTGATGGCTCGAAGGCACTTTGTTCGACTCCCTATACATACTATATAGTATATACATGCGATATACAAGATATAATGGTTGTTATAATACAACGACCGTTTACGAGGCGTATATGTAGGTAAAAGGAAAATGGCCAATTGGTATTTCAGACGATCTTGTTAGAACTTTCACCGTTTACATTTCGCTGTTGGTATTTGTGCTATGGTGCCCTTTGCAATAACACCAAACTGGCATTCTCTATTAATTGCACGTTAAGCTCTTGTTCACAAAATACAATACCATTGCAATACTGAGCTACCAAGTGATTTAAATTGGTTGAATTTTATTTCTGTATAATTTTCCTTACTAATAATACATATGGATGAAGTAAAAGTCAAGAAGTATAATCTTTAAATTCATGAAAACGTAGAAGGTAGACGATAACAAGTTTCAAAGATTGGAAAACCAAGATCGCACAATCAATCATCAGGCTTAACGTGTAAGCCAGGCAGTTGCAAATACTAAACAGGCGTTAAGTATTCAAGTGAGTGGTCCTTTCTCACATGACCCGGCCATAGATACGGTGGTGCAATAGCATCTGTAGTTTAGTAAAACTTGACTTGCGGCCGATACGTCTTTATGATATGAAATAAATTTGTCAGCTTACACTTATCTATCTGAATCGCGGTAAATTTTATAGCGCCTTAAAGCGTATTTGTGTATTACACAATGCCATTGTAGTCGCTATTTTCCATGTTTAATGGTGCCAATGGCATGGGTTATCAGAGCTCCATTATGGATTACGCCCATTATCGTGGAGGCTGTTTCGCAGAGCTGCGACTGGATAGCAATCAGTGAGATTGTGCGCTCCAGCCGCCGCAGGTCGTATGCGTGATATCTCTAGATTTACAGTTTTTATAGGCGCTCGTGTAGTTTACGCTGTTCTATGATTACGTAGTTTTGTTTTCTTATTTGATCGTACAGTTTTTATTACTACCCCGCGGCTGCGTTTGACTTCCACTTGGCGCTTTTGTTTTGCTTTACTGAAGCAGTGCACGCTATTCTGTCTACGGGAATGAATAATGAAATGTGTTATTTATAACATTGGATAGTTTTCTGAATAGTATATTGTAAGGCTTATATCATAATATCAGAATGTAACCCACTCGTACCTCGGTGGTGGAATAACATCTATATGTATTTTTAACAAAAAACAAAACCGTCTTCAAATTATAATCGGATTTAAATGGCACCAAATGGGCCAGCTTTCAAATAAAAAAACAATATTTACATTATTGTATAAAAATACATCGTGTACCAAGTAAAATGTTTTCAGTACTTTTTTGGAGTGGGTTGAAAAAACCTTACTATTATATAATTATTATCTATTTGCAGCTTCTATAAATTAATGGTCATAACAATATATTCAAAAACATGTTTTATCTGCGAGCCCCAAAAAACCTTTTTTCTTTTATTAATACATATTTTTTTGCTTTGGTGTAATTAAATCTGGCTTATCACGTGTCATCGCTTGTTGTTTTGTATTCACAAGACGATCTGCGCCGCATTTTTATCTTGATGCCGATTTTATGTAACAGAACGAAGAACAAAACTGCAATACATTTGCATAATGCTTTTAATGTTTTGTTTTTTTACTTTCGTCAATAAGGTTAGAGTTTAATAGCGAATGCCGAACACGATTTGTCCCTCTTTCACTTGCAATATAAGGAATAAAACGAGCTTTTAAGATCTGACTTAAATGTCATAATTTTTTCATAAGAATTTGTTATTTTATGAACGTAATTTTTAAGTAAAAATCCAACATATTTGTCACCTAAACAAAATATTTAAATCTAGCTATAACCTTGTTGTTTAAATAAATAAAACTATCAAATTCTGCTTTAATGCACTTATATATTTTGTTATCTGAAACGGAAATTATCGACGTTACCGACGACGAATATTAACATATCATAAACAATTTGAAAAGTCTTTGCAACATCTAATCTATGATTTATGTCTTACAGATCCTCATAAATAAGTTTTCTATTGATTTTTTTATATCACAGCTGGCAACTGAGTGGTGGCCCGCCTGATCGGTAAGCGATCACCACCGCACATGAACAGAGGCATTCGCAAAGGTACTTCCTCTATTAGTGCCTCTGCGAATGCGTTGCCCACTTTTTAAGGGGAAAGGGTTGGATTGATGGAGGGAATGGATTGACGATTGGAAAGAAAGGATGGACTGTGCAGGGTGAGGAAAGCGAAACGGGCATCAGCGTAGCATACTACTATTTCACGCCGGTTTTCTGTGTGGGTGTGGCCTAATTCGTGCCGAAGCATATTTGACTTCCATATAAAGAATTTCGTTGGAACTGTAGAAACAGTAATTAAGCCTGCATTTAAACATTGATGTCTGGGTGTTGTTTGTCGGTGGGTCACGTCCCATAACATTTTGCTCATCATCCATTTGATGAATTTTAAGTGACAGAACTGTATATTAATACATTTAATCTATTTAACAATTTTAATAGATCTTGTATAGAGATATCAAAAACGATTGTAATTTATAATTCGAATATAAAGTTATAAGAATACCTTCTTAAACTAATAACTAAATGAAGCGTAGTTGAATTAACATAGTTGGAATATTCAAATACATATTTAGATGTAATAATATTGTATCACTGTCTTGATTAATTGCTTAACCACACCAAGAGTTAGTGCGTAACTAACAAGTTTTATTTATACCATTAACACGACAGACAGGTACATAATGATATCCAATGATTCGCTAACAATTCAACACTGGGAAAAAGTATGTGTTCGCGTGTAAATGAATAGTCATCGTTTGCTATTAACTTACTTGTGAACGACGTATGACGGAGCTGAAATTCTCTAATAGCAGATCTTTGTAATATCGCTTCGATTGTGCAGCGAATGCTATCTAATTCCGAACCTCGCCTTGACATTGAGCGAGTCGTTTACCTCTTTTTGCGCAGTAATCATCATTAGGAACATTTTGCATTGTAGCACAAATAGCTGATACTTTTTCCGACGTAATGGAAACTCGTTTTGAGGCGATTGCATTTCTTATTATGATTATGTTATAAATCATGTGTCGTTTGATATGAGGGGTGATATTAATTTGTGTTATTGTTATTGTACTCTTTATGAGGTATGAAATTATAGATATGATTTGTTTTTAATACATGCGGTTATATTTAGACTTTAAATTTTACATAAGTGTAGCTTTTCGTTTAGTACTCTGACGAAAAAACCATCTGTTATTCACGTAAACAAACAAGACGCTAGACAGTTATATTACATACTTTCTAACCGTGTTTCCTCTTTACAGGGTTTGGAGATAGTAAACCCGCAAGCTGCGGAGACGAGAGTTAACGAAGCGAACGCGAAATACTTCTCAAACACGTCTGGCTTTTTATCAGTTGGCAAAAAGACTACTTAACGGTGATAATTGACGAAATTTAAGTGACAAAAGACTTATATTTTTAATGATTTGAAATAAAATGCTATAACAGTCATGTTCGTTTTTATTTATGTTTTTATCTTCTTACGCAGCTTAGCAGTTGTCAAGCAAAGGGATTATTGAAATCTAGTTAAAGTAGATTCTAGTTCTGTTTTTTTATGGCCGTTTCGTGAAAAGGTCCTCATCAGCAAATTTCTGTTCAGAGTAAGATTACATTTCTAATTTAAGCACCTTACCACAAAAACCGATAAAATATTTTTGCGATCGAAATTAGCCCAATAAACCCCATTCCGTAATAAGTAAGACGAGATATACAGTGGCCATGTAACGGTTACCGCATATTACAAAATTACTGATATTAACACACGCAAGGGAATACAATACTGCATAATTTAGTTCAATGTTCGACCGTCTAGACGATGTGCGGATTATTTATAGTTCTCTATTAGAACATTGTGAAATATGGCATTAAATGGCTATCTTTATGTTAAGCAATCGAGTAAGACAAAGACAATAAAACGTATTTAGTTTAATTACATTATAATTTGTTGAAAGTTTACTGGATTATTCAAATTTAATGTGAACTGGCAACTGCACTTTTGTACCCCATCGCATTTTAAATTTATTAATTTGAATACATTTAGATTTAAAAAGTTAAAATTAATTTGATATTCATGAGTAAATTCGTTTAACATTTGACACTGTTTACTGATTACACGTATAAATATTTGCATTATCTTTTAAAATTACGAAGCGAGAATCATATGAATTAATTACTATTGGTAGTTTACCACACAATTATGGGCTATAATAAAGTTAAGATTGCTCTAATTTTCTGTATATGTTTTGAGTTGATTTTACAAGACATCGGTAAGACACAGACTTACACGACAAATGCAAGTAGCTTTAGCATAACATAATATCACGATGGACAATGAATAGTCACAGGCAAAATTTATATTTATCTGGTAGACTTCGAAATTTAAATTGTAGTTATGGCTATATTCCTATGTTGTACTGTTTTCCCGTTATATAGTATTATAGTTCGTGTCAACTTAAATCCTTAATATAAATTAGATTATAATGTATATAATCTATGTCCATTTTCCCAATAAGATGTCGAATATTTTTTTAGTTAGTAGTTATGTTTAGTTATTTAATACCTTATTACAATAGGTCCACATTTTTTCAAAATTATCTCCTGGCCAAATCGATAGCGATGAATGTTTATTTTAGTACTTCATGGAACACGACGGTTAATTTTTACATGTTCATTATTTTGATTACTTTTTTAATTATAGTTAGTATTTGACAGTATATTTATAGTTAGTATTTGAGCGAAAATAGTAACGAATCACATATATATTAATATTAAAACATTACTGATACAATATTTTGACTATATCAGTGTTTTTATTAACGATACTGATTTAATTATCGACAAAGTTAAGCACTGACATCATTAGGTATTATATACTTGAATGACTAATAATTTGATCGGTAATCAATAAAAGACGATAAAAACTAAAGTGTTATTTATTTATTCTTTATAGTCCATATCACCAAAGAGAACAATAAATTGTCAGTATAAAAAAGGCCATGCTTACTACATGTTTTACTACGTTATGTTGATATATCTGCTGGAATATGGTTAACTATGATTTATTTATATGATATTCGTTATTAAAATTCAATAGCTCCAGTTGGGCAGTATACCGATTGCATTACTTTTATCGCAGTTACCCATGTGTTACCGTAGTTCAAGGACGTTGCTACAATAACTCGTTAGTGAATAAAAACGTAATCCCTCACTTTCTCTTCTTAGTTCTTACGTTATGCCACTTAAGGTTTAATATAATCTCAATTATTAATACAAATAAAAAATCATCACCAAGAATAAAAATGCGTTTACATTACCTTTATGAATAAATATAACGCTCACTTACCGCTTTCTGCTTTGGCAATGATCTAGCAACGAGCTCTTTGTAATTAATGTCATGCTATGAAATAAAATTGAGTAATCATTTACATAGAAGACGTATTCTAATTCATAATTAAACATTTTGTGAATACTGTAGACGCGATTTCTTTTGTTATAATGTGTGTATTTTTGGAGAAAATTTGTTCGTTTGTAAGATGATAGACGTTGCGAGCGTCGTAAATCTCTTTCTCCAATTCGCTAATTAAAAAAGTATTTATATTATACGTTTAATGGTTTAAGTGCGTACTTGTTTGTTGTACCACTTTGTTATTTTATTAGTCCGGAAAGTAACTTTGCAAGTTGCCATTTGAGGTGCGTAATGCAGCCTCGTGGCATTTGCAGACTTTCCGCATTCTATGAGTACAAGAACCTAGATCTTAGAAATTCCACTAAAATTGATATCATTCCAAATTTAAATAATATATACAAGATTCGTTAAATTCGAGATGTACATTTATGTCGTTTACGATTTTATCTTTCTACATAAACAATCTTGTATAGAATTTTATCGCTTACTTATTTTATGAAACTTAAAATATTCATGCTTTACTAAGTGAGAACTATAATATATCGTATAGTCTAGAAATGGTTAATTAAAATGCTTGATAGTGGGCTACCGGATTTTAACGTCCACAGCTTGTGAAATATCTCAAATCTAATTTGAAACCATTGAACTGAGTTTTATAACTTATTAGAAAATTATGAAGAATTTTATAAGGCACGAATGGGTCATTTGAACTTGAATAGTGCGTGGGTTCGCATAAGGACGGTCACTTTTAACTGCCATTCTACGTGCAGCGAATTCATTTCCAAGGCAAATTTTACAATCTTAACTACGAAATTAAAGTTTAAAGCAAAATCGTGATGTTTTATATGTGAATAATTTATCGATTTGTTTTATAATCGCAACTCGTAACTGATGTCGGATCGAAGATGCGGTCAGATTACGTGATGTGTCGATAGGACACGCCCGTAGAAAAGAACGTTAACGGTTCATTGAAATCGAAAGAGTTACAGCGAATGGTTCGCTGGGAGTCCGGAGAACAGGTTTGAGGCGACACATCCCGAGTGCTTGGCGAGCTTACCGCGCACAGCGCAGTGTTCAGCCGGCCGCTTATGTGCGTGCGCGTGCGCATATTAAAGTCACCGTTGTGTCGCGGCCATAGTACGCCGCGAAAACACCTGCGGCGAACTCTAATGACTTAACTCCAAGCAGTGTATATTTCGTAAGGACGTTCGATGTTCCCAAGTGTTAATTAAAGTGAACGTGTACTGTAGCATGATACTGGTGGAATAACTTTTTGTAGCCATAGACATGGCTAGTTTTGAGGACCTCGCCTTCGACTGGTCGACGCTGTGTCAAGAGTGTCCTGAATGCTGGACAGCTTCAGGTTAGTGACCTTGCATTCCGTATGATAAGCGAATACCGAAGGCATGTTTTTTGTCAAACAGCAATTAATTTAAATTTTATCATGTTTAATGTTTACAAGATATCCATAATTTCACGATCCGTTCCTTAATCTTTCATCATAATAATATATCATATGCTTATCAGAGCGCAGATACTTAAACAGAATCTTAATTTCAACACGAAAGTTCTTGACTGATCTGATTGCTTTTCACACATACCATACTCAGCCATATGCTTCCGCAGACGCTATAAGATAATTTTAATTATTTCCTTTCTAGATACATAAAGGTAAATAAGTTGAATAACATATAGAACGATAAATAACGAACCGAGATCTATCCTTGAAATTTATATGTAGGTAATTATTGAAATATAGATATAGACTCCTACCCGCAAAACTAAATACAGATGCGTATAAAAAATTTAATTATAGTGTGTATGGAAATGATTTACCTATGTTATATAAACTATAATTTCTAATCACATAATGATTAAATGACGCCCATCACCAAAATACATTAAAACTTGAATTTAAATTTTTAATTTGTGGAATCAATATTTTCACTTCTTAGTTACATTCATCGTAGTATGTATAACGTATTCAAATTATTCACTGGTTTGATATAATTATTCTCTATAAAAAGTGTAACCGACTAAAGTGTCACTGGAAAAATTCCAAATTCCAAACTGGTACCAATCGATTACAATTTCTTATCAAACACAAAAGAATCACATCAATCGTCATAAAAAAATCAGTAGAATTGAGAACCTTAAACCTTTAAATGTAAATTCTATGAAAAATTACGTTGATTGTATATGTACATATATATTAATTTAGGACTAGGACTATTATTCTTATAACAATTTCAGAATTTTTTGTTGAAATTTACTATGATGTTAAACTATTGAAAGAAATTATAGATACCACAACCCCACAGATCAGAGTAAAGCAGTATATATACCTTTGCGATGTGTTTCGTGCGATGAGTCAGAACCAGAGGCCCGTATCCTTTTCCTCACCCTTCCCAGTTCGTTCCATTGTTCCTGTTATCAGTCCTTTTCTCATCCTTTACCCTTTCAAACTGTTTTTATAGGTTATATATATTATGTTTTGATAATCGCTTACCTTCAAGTTATTGCCCAATATGACATAAAAAAACCATACGAGCGGAGTCGGGCGCTTAAGTTTTATTGAAAAATTTACAGGAATGCATACTGCATGTTAACGGAAGAATAGAATTAAATGCAATCTTTTTGTTTGAAATAACAGTTGAATGGTTGTTAGGTAGAATATGATCGGTGTGTTGCAAGCACAGTTAGATGACGCTTCTTTTAAAATCTATGTTTGGGTCAAGGTTTCTAATTTTGTGGGAAAATAATTCTAAGCCAAAACAGAAAATATAATCGCCATTAAGTAGAATAATTAATACGACATATACCGTAAAAGTGAAGTTTATTCTTTAAAATTAAAAAAAATCCTGAACTCTTGTACTTAATCCTTTGACCTCCATGTTGGTAAATTACTCTAATAAAATGTCCAACGAATACAGTTTCTTATCTGTATCAGTGTGCTTTTTTAAATTAAAACCAATCAAGGCACATTCAGATTAGGCCCAATCGTTGAAATATATACGGGTCGAATTGAGAACGATATACAATGTGCCGCGTAGACATATATAACAAAATATTTAAAACGAAATCATTTTTATATTATGTAAGACAATTTTAATATAAGGTACCGCCGAGAGGTGACAATTAAGCACAAAACTTAATAACTTTCAATTTATAAGTTTATTTAAATGCTGTCAATATATTAGTTATTTAAATTTGAAACTTTCTTCTCCAGTATTATCTATATAAATAAAAATGAATCACCAAATGTGTTGCTAAGCGTAATACTCGAGAACGCCTCGACCAATTCGACAATTTTTTCTAAGGCAAACATTCTTGTTAAGGCTCATGTAAGGTTCTTATGCAGAGAAAAAATGTACCACAGTTAAGACAGGGCAGACCTCTTCTAATAAACAATTCCCTCGAATTGAATGTCTGTTCGTATATTAAAAGAATTGCCATAATAAAAAAAAGTTTATAACATAAACAATTGACATGTATTTCTCAACTTTCTTCGAAAAGAAATTCTATGATAATAGAATTATGTTGGTTACGTGATGCTTTATTTATGTACGTAATTGCCAGACGGAGACATTGTATGTGTACAATATTTACATTGATTTTGTCACATTTAAATAAATTATTACAATTTACATTACAAAGTATAATCTTAAGCCAGAAGCAGTAATTGTTTCCGAAATATGTATAAAGTTAATGTGGAAATTATAAATTTCATTTTTAAAGACTTTTGCATAGATTAGATTAGATATGATACATTTTTATATTAAATAATAAGTTACCATATTCATTTAACTATTACTATTTACGATAAAGGTTAGTACGTATTTCTATCGAAACCAAATAATACAATAAGTGTTTTTTACGACAATATAATAAATGCTATAATAATCTTCATTGGAAAGTATTAAAAACCTCTTAACATTTAATTGTATCTCTCACAATATGTGAGCAATCTTCCTCTATTTCTTACATAATGAAGAAAGGCGTCATAAACTCTCGCTTCTATTTGAAAAATTTGAAATCCGATTCAATTAGAGACGCCGTCATTTATTCATATTCTGTTAACTAATTGAAGCCTATAATTGTCGTTCACACGGCTCCTTCACGATTTTCGTCAATCGAAGCCATGTTATTGACCCTAAGAACTTCGTGGATAAAATGCCAGTACCAAAGTATGTATTTACTCTGAATATATTTCAAGAAATCATACTCGCTTCACGCTTCAAATACCCCACTCAGGACACGCTAATTTACAAACATTGCATAGCGTCTTGGAAAATACGACCTTGTTAGAAGGTAGAGATTGGCGATGAATGTCTTTAATTAATTATAAACATTTAGAAATTTAACACATTTAAAAACATTATATTTAGCGTCGCGTTAAATAATATAGTGAATAAATCGCGTTTAAAATCCGATAAAAACTACCGAAATGTAAAATACTCATGTAAAATCAAAAACATCAACAAACACGAATACTCCTTATACATGCTTTTATTGAAAATTTTTATGTTATTATAAATCAAGCTTTCTATGTTATCATAATGGTTCATGTCTATCCCATATATTGCAGGATACAAGATTACGAGGTTCGAAAGAATTTTGTGGCATTTAATGATTTGCTTGTTTTTTTTTTGCATTTATGAGAAGAGTAATCAGGCTTTCCCCTCTTCATAGACTATCGCATTATTTAGGTCAAAGCTTAGAAATTTGCGTCTCTTGGCTTTGTGCACTTAGAAGTATAGAGTTGTTTTATAAGTGCATGAATAATACATCCAAGACCATTTATTTCGAAAGCAATACTTTTTTCTATAAGAACAGATAAGTATTCTTCATTAGAAACAATCTCACAAAATTTTCCTCAGATTCATTGATAAGAGAATTTCAAAGTTGAAAACTGTCAACTCAAAATATACGTTGGTTGAAATTTTTGTGTCATTTTTTAAATCTACTGTACACGTTTTTACAGCTCCGTCACCATAGCACGATGCGAGCAAAGTAACGCGTAAAGTTAGTTCAGTAAAACATCAATGTCATGCTGAGTTAAAAGTTGCTCCAAGTACATTTACTACAAACGACAAAGCAGTAGGTGCACGCTTAATCCAGTGTTTTGAAACTTGTGAATGAGTATTAGTACGACCTACTTGGTGGTAACGTGCAATTTAAATATATTGTCACTGTTGAAATCATGAATATTGTAATTAACTGGATGATCTTATGTACGTAGGTAATTATGTAAAAAAGATCATGTAAGTCCTGGTATAAGACGAAATTGTCTCTGGGATTTTATCAGTAAAAACGTCTTCAATTTTAGGAAAAAGATTCATGGTACAGAACCTAGATGCATAAAATTGTGTGTGTCTTTGTACAAATATTTGAAACCACAATTGACCAACTCAACAATATATATTTATTCCTCGGTGACTCCATCCTTCACTTGAGGCATAGCGGTAAATGGTGATGTCACTGTATGCATTAAAGCTTACAGGCACATAGACTTACCTTACTGCTGATAAACCAGACAATATCAAGTATAAAGTAAATGGTAAAAATAGTCAAAACTATTAACAACAGGCACATCTGGCTTGACCATTGTATATCTATCTGCATAGTTCCACTAACAATCAGGTTAATAGGCATTCTAAGTATTCGACAGGCATGTAGTCTATGTCATCGTTAGGTTGAAAGGGACGAGGTGTGTCACCAGAATACCAATTAGACGGCGAATAGCCAACAACCGTTAAAGTATCCGAATTCTCGACCTCTGTAACACCCATGCAGTCCATTGATGAACCATCTGACATACTTTCAAACTTTAAGTAACATAGTCGCATTTAACTGTTGTTGCGTATATATATCTTTCTATACAACGAAATATTCATTCATATTCAATGTATAGATGTATGTAACTGCATCAGTTACATACTGAAAAGATAACAGTTGTTGTTAAAATTCTATATCTTCGTGATCGTCTTGATAGACTAGATATCTAATCGTGACTTATATTAACACACTTTTTCCCTATGATTTTACTTTAGCAGTCACCCTCTTCTACACTGTCAAACTATAGATATATAGTAATAACGCCTGTAAAGACCTCCCAGACATGTATTTATAAACACAATTTCCATATATTCTCATGTCTAGATAATGACGCACATAGCAGGGTTCATAGCTCGGACATGCATTACACATGAATAAAACGTACCTAGTCTCTAATGACTGTTTTCACATCGCTTCCAAGGGGTTACGTTTCCTGGTTGTGAGTGACAGAGTGGCTTCGGCTTCTTGCAACTCTGCCTACATGTAATTTGCAAT
This sequence comes from Zerene cesonia, assembly GCF_012273895.1. Classification (NCBI taxonomy): domain Eukaryota; kingdom Metazoa; phylum Arthropoda; class Insecta; order Lepidoptera; family Pieridae; genus Zerene; species Zerene cesonia. The sequence goes on along the minus strand of NC_052121.1, from coordinate 7,752,494 downwards.
GAGACACCGCCCCAATATGAACGGTCCCAAGAGATTAAGTGTGAGATTTGCATATTTCCACTTACAAGTACTTTGATAAGCCTAATTAAATAGGAATGCCATAGACTTTTAACCGTTCTCCTTCGACAAATTCCGTTATATCGTCGCGTGTGTTGTTACACATTATTAGTTTCAAGCTGTTGTTTTGAGATGTTATCAGACGCGAAATAAACTTTTAAGGACGGAATTGTAAGTAATTTGGACAACTTCTTGGACGATAAAACTAATATTTATTGGCTAGCAATTATGTAATTATATTTGAACTATTATCCTAATGTTTGTTTTAGTCTAGTATCTTGTAGTTATCGAACGAGCGATAAAACTAGGAAGCCATGCGTGATTTGTAAAGAATACATATTGATGGGCCGTATAGAGCTTTGAGACGTTCTTAAAACATTAGAACAATTATATGGAATGGTTTTATATGTATATTTAATTTTATTTTTAATCGTTAAAATATATTTTATCTATGTACCTATATAAAAATCAATTGCTGCTCGTTAGCCTCGCTAAAACTCGAGAATGATTTGGCCGATTCAGCTGATTTTAGAGAAGGGTTTAGCAGCAAGAAATAAAAATATGAAACGGGTGGTTAAATAAATTACCTTTATACTTATGTGATACTAGCTGCGCCCTGCGGTTTCACCCGCGCAAGTCCGTATGCCGTAGGAATATCGGGATAAAAAGTTGCCTATGTGTTATTCCAGTTGTCCAGCTATCTAGGTACCAAATTTCATTGCAATAAGTTCTGTAGTTTTTGCGTGAAAGAGTAACAAACATACACATACATCCATCCTCATAAACTTTCGCATTTATAATATTAGTAGGAGGATAGGATTTGTAATATGTAAATAAGTACGTAAGTAAGATATAGATGCTCATAGTTCCATATATTTTTTTAATCTGTCTCGCGTTCTGCATCGCTGAATTCCATGTTTTGTTTCTTCACACTTGAATAACTATATTATGTTACGTAAATAACTGGAATTTGATATTTTATTTTGCAATATTTGATTTTTGCGCATTCGAAAATTTCAAGAGCGTGGCTTTTAGTATTGAATTCGATACTTAACGCGTGTTAAAATAATTAATTTTGTTTACGTAGATCGAGGGCATAGTAAATATTACAAAAATTAGAATTCGCGTCATACAATTAGGTATTATTTGTATATACTATGCTTAATTACTATTGATATCAAAGTTTACCAAACATTTAACAATGTTTTTTTAATTCCTAGCAGCTACAATTGATTCTGATCTTATTAAAAGAAAAACCTTATCTTAATAATCTATAGTATTTCTTTCACATTCATAATAACAAATTGTTTCAGAAGCCTAAAACACGGCAATCAAATCACTTTTCCAACGGATTAACAATTTATGAAACTACCCGCACGTTATAAAATTTTACCGACTATTTTCCCGACAAAATTATACATATTACGAATGCAAGTACCGAGAAAAGCATAAAATATTGCACTTATATTAATATTCATGTAACACTTAAGAAGGACGTTGACCGGACGTGTTCTGGATGCTGAGACGAGTCAAGCGAGGAAGTGAAATAGATAACACGACGGACTGGTTTGTAAATAACGACAATGAGCGTAAACACAGTTCTCAATATGCCTACCCACTGCTATTATGTATCGGTTACACGCAATAAATGTAATTTGGGTAAATACTACTACAGGTGTACTTGCATTTGAAACGTGTGTCTGAGTCATATCACTAAATGTTATTTAAGCAAACACTACTATATCAGTTGATAAGTTTGTTGGTAACGTCTGATATATTTTGGACCGAAATATTTTTTAATTAATTTTTAAATTTACGACTTGATTAGATATACTCAATCTGTGACAGATACATCTCACGTCATTTCATATAGGCAAACTAAAGCTAAAAATACTTGCTGTTAATATTTCACATACTTTGGCCAAAAATAATTTTTATTGACCTTAAGATTCGCCGCTCGATTGATCATCTCATAAATTAATAAGGTTTTTACTGAGTAATAACGATAATTCCAGCTCGATGGAGCGAAATATGCAACATAATATTATGAATTACGATGCACAGACATCACGATCAGACAATATTTTGTTTGATTTCACAAGTAAACGTGGATCTTCTGCGTGAATCATAGTGTTCACGTTTGCTCTGATATGATTTAATTGCATTTTAGGACACGATATCCAAAAAAATGTAATTTTAAAGCAATTACCATTTTACAATATAATTTAAATAAGTAATACGATCATAAAGTTTCAAAATTGTTCATCGTATCACACAAAACATTTTAACTAAAATATTTGATACTTTCAGTGATTCTACGAGCTAGGTGTTTTCATAATTTAGTACATAATTACATGCATTAAGTGATAAAAATAATAAAAGCGCAGGAATTAAAAAAGATACAATATCGGTTATTACATCCTTGCCGATCGGTAAAGATAGGATAATCGGTAGGTAATTTATCTATCGTTTAAATCGTAAGGTGAATTAATTATAATTGTTTAATCTCGTATAACGTTTTAAATTAATATCGAGGACTTTATTGCGTTGTGTATTCCGAATTAAATACTTTAGAAAAAGACGATAAAGTGTGGATAGACTTTTTTCATTCTATATTACAATAAGGTCTGACGGGCTTTTTAATTGTTACGCGTATAGTCAAGCAAATTGCACAGGATATTAGGATGCTGCAATATGATCCTGTGGGTGTCACGGGAGTAAGCCGGGAGCGTGGGCCATCAACCGCATCCGATTGCATGAGAAATTGTGAGGTACACTGGCAGTGTCAACGAACCGTACCAATCCGGTATTTGCATTGTTTTAGGGACAGTTGTGGGTGTTTAATTGTTTCTAATGAAAATTGTATAAATGTAACACAGGGGATATAGAGCTGTAAGCCGAAATACAGGACTATCCTAGTTCGGCTCCGGTTGCTAAATCTTTTGTGTATATAAATCTTTGTTTTTGTTATTTAGTTCCCACTATTGATCGGGGAAGCCCATAAATGTTACTTGAGGATGTTAATAAAGCTTTTTCGGGATAAATTTTTGCAGAAATTTAAAATTTGAGCATTCGTTACAGCGATTAATTACCATAATACACTATTTACCTAGTACATTGCTGATGTCCACTTAAATAAATAAATACAATTATAACGCATATAGCGGTGCTTCCATAGTTCCATTATTTACTTGTTTTAGTAGTAGGTATAGCAGTAACTCAGATCAATAAACTGTAGTAAATGGATGGATGGTGTATAATGCATATTTAATTTATAAGCTGTTATTGGAACTTAAAAGTTGTAGCGAAAATATACTATATATTCTCCTACAAAGCATATTCTTATAATTGTTCAATAATCTGAAGATGACCTTAGTAAATGTAAAGAGTGCGTTGAAAAACCATTTGGACGGTTTTAACAATAATTTTTGCCCTTCTGAGAAAATCTGATAAGTATATTGTGATTAAATAGGTCTTGAGAAAACAAACGTTACTTAATTATAATCCGTTAGTTCACATACGAAATAAAACTGTACGAAACAAATATATAACAAATATAAACAAATATCTAATTGTGGGAGTCGAGCACGCTTCGGCACGAATTGGGCCAGCTCGCACCGGGGAAGTACCACACCCCCACAGAAAACCGGCGTGAAATAATAGCTTGCTATTGTGTTTCGTACGGTGAGTGGGGGAGCCGGAGGCCTATATCCTTTTCCTTACCCTTCCCAGTCCTTTCCTTTATTCCTTTCATCAATCCTTTCCTCATCCCTTCCTAATTAAAGTCGGCAATCCATTTGTAGAGGCGAAAGGTCTGCAGTTGACCTTACGCCTCTCCACATGTTCATGGGCGGTGGTAGCGCTTACCATCAGGCGACCCACCAGCTCCATTGCCGACTATGACATAAAAAAAAAAAAAAAAAAAAAAAAAAAAAAAAAAAAAAAAAAAAAATATATATATACCTATACATAAATACTGCAATAAATAAATGTAACAGAATATAGATAAGATCAACGTTATTGAGCATTGACATAGTTTCAACAGCAAATAACATAATTCATCACGTAGGATATGTAACAATTTCTCTTCACACGTGTATAATATATACATTATAAAGTAAGAAATGCATATAAAACACATCAGTTTTTTTTAGAACGTTAATAACAAAAAAATTCGATATTTCTTTTTGATTTAAGTTTGCGCCACGGCAACTGGTATTTGTATATACTAGTTTCAATGTGACAAATCCCATACTAATTTAAAACTTGATGTCATTCTTGTCGTCCTTTACAATTTTCCGCAACTATCAACGTAGAATCATCGGATGATCGCATATCTTACTTATTCATCATATTCCTCGGTCACATGATTTATTGGAAAGTATAATTTCGTTCAATTATATCACTACGTACTATAAAATACACTTTCTCTGTCCCTATGTCCCCGTGACCCTATGTATACTTAAATCTTTAAAATTACGCAACGGATCTTGATGTTTTTTTTAATAGATAGTGATTCAAGAGGAAGGTATATATGTATATTAACATTTATTAAACCACTCCGAAATAACGCGTGCGAAGCCGCGGGAAATCTAGTATAGTATTAGTACATATTATGTATATTACCGGATTCACTCTGAACTCTAATATCCAAACGGTTAAAACAACCAGTATTTTAACCTCTTTTGTAACTCAATTAAACTTTGCTTATTCTTTTCAAACATTTGGTACGTGACGCACAAATCATTCGACTTATTTCTATAAAATCGGGCGCAACTTAACGCTTCATTAATAAACAATAAAATGTTGCATTGAACTTTATACACGACACATTAGAGAACTCGCCTTGACTACAAATACTAGAAGAAACTCTGCAACAAAGCTTCCAGCCCGTCAGCAATATAGCCACTTTAGAAACAATACCTCTTACACTAAGCTAAAAGAGGTGTCTTTAAGTGTAGGTTGCTCAGATAAGCAAAGTACATAGTTGGCCGTATTTATCTTGAATAAGGGCAACGCATGACAGTTATTTTAAAGACAGCGAAACGGACTGGTTAATGATACTCTGTTATTCAATAATTACCAACAATTGTGTACTACAAAAATAGCTCCTGTCCTTGATTGCAAATGTATGCAATTGGTTTTTATTGTTCTAAAAAGCTGAAGTACTTGTGTATATAAATGTTGGACTGATAATGAATTTGTGGTATATTATATTCATATCGTAAGTTTTTTCCGATAAGTTAAATCTCTATCTATGCCATATATAGAATTTTCTGAAATCATCTGAAGGGAATATATGTGTAGGTTGGTTGTTAAGCTGTTATGGGGTACTCGTTAAAAAATAAACTTCATGAATATGGATTATTATTTAGATTCTTCTTTATTAAATATATACATTTCCCAAAATATTCCAAAACCTACTAGCAAATTCAATCTTTGGTTATTACAGAAAGGAAAAAAAAAATAGAAGTTCAAGACTATTATGAGGATATTTTTGCTATTAGACAACTTCCAAGCATCAAGGCATTACGAATGTGCGCTAATGTCTGTTTATCATCGACATTTGACAAGTTGACAGGTTACAACTGGTGATATTTGTATCGAAAGTGACAGATAAACATTCATTATATGAAACCGCAAGTAACCTCTAACAAAATTATGATTTACTACATGAGATAATATCTATTATGTTCTACATCCTATTATGCATATTGCGTAGGATGTATAAATTGTTTCTTTTACCGCATCTATACTTTAAACGAAAACGCATGTTTTATTGCGTTTACACAATCGTCCGCGTTATTCACCTCGCTATTCGCACAAATGTATAAATGTAGTCACATCCATGTGTTTAATTTGATATTAATATATGCAAATAGAACCACATGACACATGTTACGTTTAAGAGTAACATATCATTTACGTTTTCGCAATATCAATTTGACACACCAGTCCATAAATATAAGGTTCAAACAGCTAATCAGCTTACTATTACGATATTATACACATTACATGTGTAATCAACCGTAAAGGCAGGAAGGAATGATTAAGCTCGATCAAAAGCTTAATCAAGAATTATCAAGATGAAGGTGTATTGTTTTTTGTTGCAAACATATTGCGTTGTTGATATTCGATTGTATCAATTCATTTAGACTCTCGACTATAGCAATCCATAAATGCATCATTTAATCATCCCAGAATAATGTACGTATGTAGTTCTCCTGAGTCCAGGGTTATCAAATCACATATATCTTCTTAGATTTGAAAATTATTATATGTACTTCTAGCTGATCCGGCTAACGCCATTCTGCCTTACTCTTGTCATTAAGGGGTAGGAAAAATAGATGAACCGATTCTCGGACCTACCTGATCGGTCCAGCCATTTCAGAAGAGTAACTAACAATGTGACACGAGAATTTTATAAGAATAGTTATATGTACTATTTTAAATTACAATAACGGCGAACGTAACTGCAAAACTGTAAGCTTGGACACAACATTTAACAATAATTACAGAAATAAAACGGATATTATTTATTTCGAAACTATTGCTGATAAAAGTGATCTGGTATTTAATGTTGGTAAAACTAAATGGGTTAAAACACAGTGATTACTACAGTTAGGTATTTATACCTACAATTAACTTAGTACTTCAGTGCATCGTTAAATATAAAATGCGTACTTTAATGACTAGTTTGATCTCCTTTCATAAACTGCGGTATTTCTTTTATATAAGATAGAGGGCAAACAAGCATGTGGATCGCCTGAGGGCAACCGATACCACCACCCATAGGCATCTATGGAGGGCTATGAAGATGTGCTGCCGATTTTTAAGACTAGGCTCTCTTCTTGAATAAATAAATGTTGTAATTTCGCTGCCATGTTGATTATTAGAAAGAAGAGAGATGGGAACACAGGAAAGGGTAGAAGGATGGGTCTCTGGTCCTCCCACTCACTGCACAAAACACAGCAGCATGCATCTATTTCATGCCGGTTTTCTGTGAGAGTGTGGTATCTTCCCCGGTGAGAATTGACCCAATTCGTGCCGAAGTGCGCTCGACTCTCACTCTAAAACAATTGTGTTCCAGATTAGGTGGAATTTAAACAGTTAAGTAATGTTTTCAGATTAAGAATTGGGCATTTGTTCCATATTATTTGAAGTTTCTTGCCCTTTTTTAACAATTACAACGATAAAAATCGACATGTTACGTAAGATATAAACTAAAGTACATACGATCATCCGCGTAGGCGTCATTTTGTAAGTATCTCTGTTGTTGCAACGAGATATTTATCTCGATGTTTTCTAACGCCTTAGTTCTAGTACGTAATCATACACAACCTACATAACTAACAATTATTCTGATACAAAAAAGGCATTGCCTATAGACAATGTCAAAACTGACCTGTATGACGTGTATCTCACTTTCTTATGAATATGTAACTCAAATTTTTCTGTTTGAAAAATTTTAACATTTCAAATTAATGTTAATTTCAGAATAGGTAGGTACTGGTGTTAAGGATGGGGTTATGTTGGCAATATGTATACTATTTTAGTCTTGTTTGCGATTTTCAATTTTGTTATTAATGACAAAACTTATTATATAATTAAAATAACATCAAGTCGTTCAGAAAATCAAAAGCTAAGAATTCTAGGTATAGTACCTAATAAATTGTCAATAATACTGGGACTAATTATAGCTGTTAGCCTTAAACGAATAGTCAATAAAAAAATGCCATTAAAACGCAATGCAACATTGAATGTTATAGGATTGGTATTTCGACTCCATACAAAGTCAGTCGTGGTTTGAGCTAATGATACATTATATTGGCCATGTTTCTTACTGGTAAGTTTTGAGCTTTAAAAATATTTAATTAAAATTTCAGGAATCACTTTGGCTAGCTTTAGAAAAGATTAAGTGTAGATGCATTTTGAATTTTATTCTAACGAAAAAATTTAACATTTTATTTTTTTATAACAATTTTAAACATATTTGTGCAGAACTAACCAATTATGAATAATTTTAAAATATTACAGGTATGACAGACAATGTTTATTTCCCATTTTCCTTCATTGTTTCAGCATTATGGTTAACTGCCCTAGCTTTATTTACACGTGGTGATATACTGCCAAGGCCCAACTACAATTACATAAATAGCCCACTGTGTGCGTCCAATTTCGAAACATTTGCATCTAGAACACATTTCTGGAACGCCCAGAAAAGGAACCCAAGTCTAAAAGTTGTACATAGAGGGAAATGTAAAAGAATCTGCCAAATATATGCGCCTGTTTGTGGGAGTAACGACCGCACCTATAATAATTTATGCCACTTGGACTATAATAAAAATACTGTTAAAAACCTGCACTATATGTATAATGGGAAATGTGTGAACCGAGCTAAAACTGGCAATAAACATCGATTGAAATTGTTTCAGTATAATTACTATGATGACACATTTAATGTTGAGCAAGATGAAAGAGAAAAGAAACAAAAGTTGTGTGCTTTATCCAAATAAACCATAATTATTTTGACATTGTGTTTATGCAATTTTAGATTTTCTACTTTTGAGTTTACGTCCTATTCTTCTATGTCGCCTTGAATCGTTTGAGCCGAAATCAATCTCAAATACATTGTTATCACCCTGTGTAGCTATGGCATTGTCACTCATTTTGAAAGCATTCAATTTCGCTGGAACATGAAAAACAAATACCTTAAATGTTACATTTCTACTCAACAAAATCACAGTCAATTAACACTATATACAAAAAACAAAACAGATTATTAATAGAAACTGTTTAAAATACATTATTTTTTAAAAATAGACGTACAATCTAATAAAAATTGTAATGTCTTACTTATTGTATTGGACATCTGCGACATTATTGTATTCATTAAATCATCGGGAGCTGTGTGCTCATGTTTGGGATTTCTGTTAAAGTTAACAAAAAGATTTTTTTTATTATTTACGAAATCCACATTAACCTCTTGATAACATTTCTTTATGTCTAATTATTTTAACATAGAGGTATCTTACAGGTATCACTATAGGTTGTACTCACAGTAACTATAACAAGGATTACTTTTATCGAAAGTCTCAAGGTAAATTTGTTGAAAAAATACTTTACTGCTTCGAATGTCTGCTGCGGCCAAGTGGTACAACATCATTACGAGCCGAAGTAATCGTAATTTTTCTGGCCAAAGTCTTGACTTCATTATTACATGGTCCATTGTGTCGGATATGCAAATTTGGATGGATAGTCCTGACGATTTCCAAGTCACACAAATTAAAATATGTGAATCCATCACTGCCACACACGGTTCGGTCTCCGTAAATGCATTTTAAAAGATGCGCTTTTAAGAAATATGGACATAATGCAAAAAGCACTATAACTGCAATGAAATAAATAATATTATATATTTAATTAATTAATTATCTTACTACTAAACTTTCTATGATATCGAATTGTATACTTACTGGTCACTTTTAAAAGCATTGTGATGTTGAATGAATAGTTCAATTTGATTTATGGAAACTCAGACGAATTGGATAAGCCCATGTGTAATTAATCATAATTTCACAGCGCAATGTGTAAATTTGATTGCAACGAAATTAAAGTTCTATTACACACTAGATAATTGAAATTAATTACATTATCGATTGGGCTTATTGGCTTGGTTACTTTTATTTACTACATTATTGTTCGCATTAACAGTTTAATAATATCGTAATTTAGATTATTACGAATTATTTTAATATTGCTAATATTGTATATATTTAATATTATTAATTTTCAATTCATTAGAAGATAAATGAAGGATTAGGAATTCAAAGCCTTTAACTACTTAAACATTAAGACGAATAAATGAAGGACAAATAAAACACATAACTAATAATTAACTTTCCGTTGTTGTCTTTATAAATACTGCTATGTTATTGTAGAACTTCTTATCCAGTTTTTATCTGGAATTTATTGCCAGTTCCTTGTGTGTTTATTGTATTATTTGTAAACTCGAATGCGCCAATATTTTCTGAAATAGATTTACAGGTTTGCTTAATATTTGATATTTATTTGATTAAACAATACACATGATTGCGCATTCGATCATATTATCAACACATGGGCAGAGCATTCTCTCTTTTGCTGGAAGCACACAGTTTTTTAAAGTATAGAAAAATTTTGATCACCAAGCGGAATTCAAACCCGCATATTTCGTACCGTGGCAATGTCTGACTTCTCGGCCATCTGTGAACCCGCCTAAGCAATCGGTTTTTTTCTACTCCTTCGGTTTTATCTCCTAAGGGAGCCGAGATGTCTGATGTGAACATAAGAAGCTGGAGCTGGATTGTGGAAATGTGTTGTTTTAAATAACAAATTCTATTAAGAAATAATTACTTACCTTGAATATTTGTCATTTGTGATAAGAGCATTCTTGTTAAATCACTTTTGTATCTTTTGTGCAATTTCTTCTTAGTCTCTCGACAATATGGTATCCTAAGATCGAATAAAAGAGGTGATTTTAATTAGATAAACGCTGCTAAATTAGAAAAACTCTTTGACATATTTTACAAGTTAATGTATAACCTTGGTTTGTTATGCCTCAGAGCATTATCTTCATGCACGTTGTACGATTTTTGCAATTCTATGATTTTTAACAGCGCATTTAAGAGGCGTCCATTTCTAGGTCTGCATGAGCCCAGGTGCTTCACAGTAAGGTTTGGTCGAACGGTTCGTACGATTTGCAAGTCACACATGTTATTGTAAGTGAAGCCATCGCTTCCACAAAGCGTTTGCTCGCCATATTTGCATGCAATGGTTGCAGCTTCACTGCGATGCACAGAATATGGCGTATAAAGAAAAACCGATAAAATGAGTACTAAAAAAAAGGATTTCATCAATAATTGTACATAATCATGGAAATTATTAAAAATAAAGTTCATTGTACTAAACTAGCAGTCCCCGGATTCTCATGCACTCAGGTTTACATACATTACATACGTATTCACCGGTGAAAGAATTTTTTTTTTATCCTAAGATTAGCGCGTTCAATCAAACAACCAAGCAAACTCTTAAGTTTTACTTTAATATTACTTTATTACCACACTAATATTATCAATGTGTATATTTGTTTGTTGACAACTGAAACTATGCTGAAACTATTGATCGGATTGTGATGAAATTTGGCATACAGACATGATATGAGCTGACTTGGGTGATGGGATATTATTTATCCCGATTAAATGCTCCCTTGGGATAAAACAGGAATCTTGTTACGGGCGGAGCCGGAACGAACGTCTAGTAAATAACAATAATAAAAAAATAGATTATAATCGTGAATTTGCCGAGATATGGTATGATTTTATTGTTTGACACCTTAATTTCAGTATACTATGACCAGAAATAACAAAGACTACGCAACGTTATAGATTTTTGAACTCACGTGTGTGCTTTGTGATCATTTTGTAGACTGAATTTCATCAACACATTTTGAAAGCTTTAATTAAACGTTTTAATTAATTTTACCGTAACATTGAGTTATGTACGTTGAAGATTTTAATATATGTATATATATATTTTTTAATTTTTATGTGATTTTGACGATTAATTTAGTTAGTGTATTTTTTATATATATAATAAGCAAGAACTTCTTTCACATTGAATTAAAGGCCTCTGATTATTATCATTTTTTTTTTAATAGAAGCATAATACCTTAACAAGTCGACATCATCAGCATTATCAGCATAATATATAGATTCTACTGCACAGTAATTTTATCGCTCAGTAGGGTTAAGGTCATAAACCTTACAGAAGTTAAGTGCGGTTTAGGAACTAGATGTTTATATTTGCTTATTTTCTATTGTATGTAACTCCACGTCATCTTGGGGACATTTGATATAATACTAGCTTTTCACACTGGCTTCGAACGTGGTAGACTATGTAACTAAGTGAAGTCGCAGCTTTCTAACGATGAAAGAATTTTTGAAATCGGTCCAGCAATTTTTGCGTGAAAACGTTACAAACACACAAACATACAAAAGTTTCTCTTTATAATATTAGTTTAGATCTAAGTATTGTCACATAATATAATATTATTGTAGTATTGTGTATCAACTATGGAAAGACATATAACGTGTTCTGGATCTTTTAGAATAATTTCTAAGACCATATATTATTTTATGGAAACAATAATAATTTCATAAATGTTGTTTATTTCGCTAATTCGATGGATTTGGCTTTACTTCAATTAGATGTGTAATAAAAATCTTTAAATTTATAATAATTATTTTTAACAAATCTATAATCTATGTATTGGTTCACTAATGAGGTAATAAAGACAAAAAAATACCTACAGTTGAATTGGTAACCTCCTCCTTTTTTGGAGTCGGTGGAAAAATTATGATGCGATGTGTCGAAATCACAGTTCAAAATAAATCATATGAAAATTAAACAATTTATTGAATGAAAAGCAATGATTACTAAGTATTGCTATATATTTAGGTTCTTGTATTTCTGAATAATATCATCCGGCCTTTATATGAAATCGATTATTGGTTCCTTGAGTATTTACATTATTGTGTGAAAATTCAAACGCTTCTAAGTTTGCTGAAAAGTAAAATATCGTGTATAATTATTAAATTAATAAAAAAAATTGAGTTAAAAAATTACAATAATTAAACATAGGTGTATATATATGTAAAGTATATACTTTGAGTATTAATCATGTGCGCTAAAATAGTTTTCTTTAACTTTCTCCAACGAGGCCGTTTATTCATTATCCTGAAAAAAAGATAATAAAATAAGTATAGATAAATTCTTTATAATATAAGCACATAAAAATTTATCTGCTCCCATTTTAATGAAATCTTTGAACTGCGAACTGTAAGCGCTTTGTCTGTAAAAAAAAAATCAATTATTTATTATTTATTTAATAAAAATCAAACCTGGGATATAAAGAATCGTCGAAGTCGTAATCTAAGCTTCTAGAATATGCATTGACAAGGTTATTCCCGCATCTGCCAACATGTTTCATGGAGACGTTAGGCCTTACGGACCGGACGATGTCCATGTCACACATATTGTAGTAAGTGAAGCCATCGCTACCGCATACAGGTTGCTCCCCGTATACGCACCTGAGCACAGCTGTGTTTGAATTACATGGAAAGAAGATGGCAATACTGCAAACTGAAGCTTTATTTTAGGCTTTCTAATAACATATTTAACATTTTTTTTTTGAAATGAAAAATATTAAAAATATTATTTTCTCAATCTTTAAAAATGCGAAAAATCCTCTGATGTAAAATACCAAAGACTCAGATTTTGTTATTATTGCTTTTGATTTTTAGATATAATTTAAGAGACAAGTAGTAATATCCTAATCACATAAAACTGTATCGAACGATATGTATTTATTAACATAATTAACAAAAATAAACAATAGAAATATATAAAAATGTATGAGATAACGTAAAAACTCTTAGATAGTTCAGATTATTTCGTAATTCAAAATTATTTTACACATAAATTAAATTATTGAACTTTACTTACTTGCCACAAGCGTGAACATTTCCAAATGATAAGTGAAATGAAAAATCAATTGTATGGAGTATTTTTTAATTTTCCTTTTAATTGAACTGTTTAACGTGAAATTTTAACATCACCTATTTCTCTACTCTATTTATTACCTAGATTTTTCTCACATGTCGCCCGAAATAATATTTTGTCGAATTTTATACGTAATTAAATAAAAATCCTCCGCTTCTATGAATGTAACGAAATTTCAACCTGCATTTAATCAGCTAGCTAAATTTATAAATAAATAGCCCGGCTTCAGTCGTAATAAAATGTAGTCGGTACAGTAACATAATCCCATTGATAATATAATACTACACCACAGACAACATAAAACTATAGACTGTAGTCTCTAATATTGATGTAGCTAAAGGTAGAAAATGTTTCAAAATCGGTTGAATAGTTTTCGAGTTATTCGACTCCTTTAGACTCGATTATGACCCACTTTAAACGCTCAGATTTAATTCAAACCTTGTACGCTTCTTAAAGAACGGTGACATATTTTAATAATTTAATGAGCATTAAATAATTTCCTTTCATACATATCCTGTGCAGGAGAGCAATTGAGAAAATTTTGTTGACTTATTCATTAAATCGTGTTTCTTAAGTTTTTTTAACAACATTGATAATTGTATAATTGTTGTTTTTTTATTTATTGTTTTTTTTCAAGTGGCATATATTATATAAAATGCTATATGTGATGCCATCTCGACGAGCTTCACCTCAGACGAGAAATTAAAAAAGAAAACAAGAAAAATGTTAAAAGGTTTTTAATGTAGAACCAAGTAAAACCAAGTATTTAACTGATACAACACAGAACTGAACAGTTTCGTGGATTTATTTTCTTATTCATTTCTAATTAATAGTGAAGAGAAATCTGCTTGTACATGTTATATTAGTGATCTATCACATAGCATCGTTTAACATCATTATCTGCACATCCCTTTTTTATCGTTATTTTAAATTCGTTGTTGCTTCCTTGAGTGTTAATCGTGTTGTGTTCAAAATTAAAGGCACTCAGTTTTGCTAAAAATATAAAAATAAAATGGAATTAACTTCTATAAAGCAATTCTTTAATGCCACTCTATGATCAGTGGCGTAGCTATCATAGGGCCAGGTGGTGCAGTGCACCAGGGCCCCGGAGCTCAGGGGACCCTCTAACCTCTGCTTTGAAAGAGGGGAGTAGAGCCCGATTCTTTCCCTATGCACCAGGGCCCTTGTCCCCCTAGCTACGCCACTGTCAATGATACTTACTCCGTGACTTAATTATCTGCGATAAAATATTCATTCCCTTCGATTTCATCCAATGCTGTCTTTTAACCTTAAAGCGCCTGGGAAATGAGTCTTTATATTTATATTGAAATATAAATTATATTGATGACTAATAGACTATATATAATAGCTATAGGGCATCTCATTTAAAAAGTTAATTTCGAAATACATTGACAAATCAACAAATGAAGTTCAATTATTATTAAATCTCGTATCTTTCTATGTTTTTCGCAGAAAAAGCAAATTGACTAATCTACTTTTATATTGAAAAAAAACAGCAACCTCTTAGGTAATTCTTTATCCTTAGCTGTTCTGGGTCTTTCCGTAGCATCATTTTGCTTGCACCTGCCCTCATGTTTCAAAGAAAGGCCAGGTCTAATAGAGCGTACAATATCAAAGTCACACATATTGTAATATGTGAAGTCATCGCTCCCACACACAAAATGGTCTCCAAGCGTGCATCGGAGCGCTGTGGAATTTGATTTGCAAGGAAAGAGGATCACTGCGCTGAAAACTGAAATATCCTCTTTTGACTTCTATGTGGATTAATATAATATTATGGAGAGGAATTTATTTAATTTTTAATTTTAAAAGAACAGAGATTTTTTTGAAAGAATAGAAAAAATTCGATCACGAGGCGGGATTCAAACCCGCGTCTTTTTGCCAAACCGTAGCCTGGAATGGAATTTCTTCTGATCTTTCGGTTTTATGTGCCTAAGGGACACTCCACTCCTATTGAGATGATTTAGAACCATCACAACCAATACGAAACATTATTTCAATGATTACAATATTGTATCGATGGAACGCGGCCTTCGTTAAATTTAATTTTTGGATTTTTTTTGTTACAATTTCACACATAATCTTAACGCAGTCATTTAGCCTATTTTTATACCGGTTTACCCCGGGTTGTATCAGGACACATGGCTAATAAAATTTTATTATTCATTTTATTCATATTATGATCAAGATGGTATGGTTTCTTCATGTTATAAATTGAAATTAGTTTACTATTTAGAAGTTTAACTCCGACTTACCCATTAACAACATAAACATTTCTGAAGTATTAATCAAGTAAACAATTAACTGGCTTTTTTAAATTTTCCGCTTTAATTCAACGTGAAATTTCGGGAACACATAATTATATAGGTATAAATGGATGAATGAATGTCTTTTACCTACGTGTGATCTTTGCTAACTTTTGGTGACAAATTTCTGTAACATTTTGTTAGCGCATTTTGAAAACTTTCAACATACGAATGATGCATATTGGTATAGTTGTAATCATTAGATTAATTGGAAACGTTATTCCCCAGTGAAAAAGGCTAATTTTCTTTTTGAATCGACCCGGGCGATTGCTAATTCCTTCAAGAGAGCTGGTAGACTGTATATTGTAAAATGATTTGAAACATATTTACAAAGTAAGCACATACAAAAAGCTTTAATAGTTATTACATAAAACTTATTATTTATATTATATTGTATTATCTTTTATTTATTTCATGAAGATTAACGGGAATAACAGAAACCGCAAAACCTAACAAGTAAAAAGTCATAATCCATCAAACATTATTATAATCAAGGAGACTTCTTTTGGAAGCGCTTTTAATTGTCAGAATACAAAAAAATGTATTCACCTTCCGCCATTCAGGAAACTATAGTTGCTCTGTGTAAATTTTATAACACTTTTCATTTAAATAAGTAATGATGCGTGGGATTATATATTTATTAATGTATGATAATTTTTTTTAATACTTATGTTTTGTTTAAAATTCGGTGAATGCGATTTACAAAGTGTATTGCAGTTGGATATCTATTAAAAAAGAGATTCATTTTATAAGTCGGTATAATTTTTGCATGAAAAGGTGAATCAATATATAAACGTAATTGTTGCTTATTCATAAAATTTAAATATTTTGTGCCTGCCATATCCCATATCATATCACATCCATCAAAGATTTTTCTCATATTCTTATGAAACATCAATTCCAAATTCATTGTTGGTGCCTTGAGTATTAATATTATTATGTTTGAAGAAAAATCCTCCTATATTTCCTGAAATAATATGAACATTGGCTTTTTACATCGCTGTTTTAATTGAAGAATCAAACATATGCTGAAATTAAAGACTTTTTAGTAGACTTGAAACGCTATTTATTCTCCCCGTGACCACGCTCGCTGTAAAGTTTTCGAAACATCGGGTCAAATAATATAATGAATAAATCGCGTTCAAAATCCGATAAAACGTTTTTAATTTCTGAATGTTTAAACACTCACTTAAAATCGAATACAAGAAAACAGTACAAGCAAAGCGTAAGCGAGACCGTCGATTTATTTCGCATAAACTGTAACTTATTCACTTGGTACACCTTTTTGAATTACCGATTTAAGAACATGATATTCAACAAAATTATTTTTTTTTTTAAAAAGAAAGGTGTGCATATCAATTAACTATCCATAATAATTAATAACTTTTCTCCTTTAAGACGCAAGAACTTTTTATTTTACCCATAGACCTTCTGGAATTTATTTCTAGTATCTAATTTTGATCACATAAAGCATAAATACATATTTTGAGGACTGAATTTATGATATTAATTGGCAAGTAGGTACTTACTTTGCATATTAATCATATGATTTAGTAACATATAATCCTTTCTACTGTGAAAGGTTGGACGACGTCTGAAATAAGGATAATATTAAAATTAATTATTAAGCAACGCAACTGTTGATGTGAATAAACTGCGAACAAAATATATCTCACAGCAGCTTCGGTCTCGAACGCTGACGAAGACCACTAATATTCATTCTTGGTTGTTTCATTTGTAGTATTCTTATTAAAGCTTTGATCAAGGAGTTACATGGGCCTTCGTGGACTGCAGTAAGCTTTGTCCGAGCAAACGGTACAATTTTTAAGTCACACATGTTTGAGTACGTTATGCCATCATTACCGCATACTGCCTGATCTCCATGGATGCATTTTATCTCGTTACTTCTACCTTCGCAAAGTAAAACGACCAAAAGAGTGGCAACTGAAAAAAAAATAGGATTGTTAAATTTTACAATATCTTAATATACGCATTTATGTATATGAAGCAAGAATATACACTAAATTGTAATTAAAAGTATGTGCTTCAAATATATATTATAAATATAATTCTTGATACAAACGTGCGTGTAGGGCGATCATTATGTACTGCAATTAACCGAGGTTCTATAAGTTTTGTTAACACCAAAGTAATCAATTAAAATTCTAATTAAAAATTAATCATTGTCGTGAATAAATATTGCGCCATAATTCGATTGCAACGTGATAAAGAGACGCAGAATTTTTCCAAAAATTAAATATAATTAAAGTCTTTTAAATAGTATATGTACACTCAGTACAGTAGATTATTATAAATAAGCAAAATCATTATTTAAATTTAAAGCTCATTAAATAAAAAATCGGTCAAGTGCGAGACGGTCGAGCAAAAATGTTTCTTACAAATAAATTTAAGAGTAACTACAAAATAAATTGGTCACTGATCCTATTTATGCCCGTGCCACGCGTTGCCTAACCTCGATTTTTTATCGTTTATTCTTAAAGCGGCAACAGAAATATAAAAAATTAAACCATGTAACTATTCATTCATTTAATTGTTCATCCATTCAACTATTCGTTCATATGATACAGCTTCGTGTACAAACTATCTGTTTGTCTCAGAAATAGCGTTTTACCGAACCCTATAAAGCATAGTTAGGAAAAGCACAAAAAAGAAGTATCACATGACACATGGCACAGAGCACGTGCCATATGTCATGCGATCATATATCATAAGAAACCTTACGTTTTAAAAACAAAACGTAGTAAAAAATGCGCCATTTAGTTTTCTTTGGAATCATGTTCAATGTCCAAAAAGTTCTTTGGTTCGTACCCAAAGGGTAAAACGAACCCTAATACTGACATTTCACTGTCCGTTTGTCTGCATGTCTGCCTATCTGTCTGCCCGTCCGTCCTTCAGTGATAGCTAAAGAGTATAGAGATGATGTATTTCCGTTTGCGGTATAATTGCATAGGTGACCTTTTTTTTGCAGTTGTTATTCATCTTATATGTCGGACTGACAACACTGAGGGATCTGCCCACAGTGTTGTCAGTCCGACTCGCACTTAGCCTGTTTTTCCACCCACTGAACGTGATTTTACCTTTCGCAAATATGCAATGTAGCCTTAGTATATCTGAAACAACCAAACATTTTCCCAGTATAAATAAGAATTAAATAGGTTACACAGGTATTCTGTTATCCAAAAATCCATAGAAGCTTCTCGATTGCAGAAGGGTTGTGTTGAAATAGAGGGATCTTTATATTTTGTGTATTTCCCACGGCTTATCAACTTACAATGTTCTACATTATCATTATACAACCGCCATTCACGGCTTTTAAAGGTTAGCTCTCGTTATCGAAAATTATTATTTTGATCTCGATTACAAAATATATTTTCATAGCGCATTTAGGTCTTAAACTATTGAGAAATCGTGAAGTTTTTTTTGCTAACACGAAACATAAAATGTTATATAATATTTTTTGAAAAACTTTACCTTCCTTCACAATTGTAACATCGCCTGTATAAGAAAATGTCGTACTTACATCCTATAATATTGAGAGGGCTAATACAAGGATTAGAGTTTTGGATCAAGAATATTTTATGTATGTTTAAATGTGTGTTAATGGTTATCTTTTAAAATTTTCTGAGGTATTATTGTACGAATATGCAATAGAATTAGTTTTAAAGTTTTAACTAAGAAAACATTTGTAATAAACAGAGATGGTATCTTTATATCAGATATAGCTCGATCTGTGTTATGTATTCGGGGGCGTGTCTCTAGAAATGGTACGGAATAAATAATAGTTCTGGTAGTAATATTTATGATAGTGTGATAATATAAATTTATTTTGCAAACTATAGGTAAATAGTTTTTTAATAATTGAGATAATGTTTGATAACTGGGTAGAAACGTGAAATATTTATGTATCGAATTAGTGGCTTCATTAAGCGATTTTATCGTCATGTTATACATTATTTTATTACAAAATAATATTTATATTTCTTGCATGAATTTTTTCATAAACATTAAATGTACATAAATTTCGGTCAACATTTGAAAATTATTATCAATATTCAATGGCCTAGGGGTGAAATTCGCATGCCAATATGAAGGCGTTGTTAATCTCAATTAAGAAATACAATGAATAGAATCGTGGGCGCGTTCAAAGCGCAATTATTCACAAATCATGGTCGGTTATCTTGTTGGCGATGGTTAACCTTAAGATTATCAATGGGCTTTCGTGACGATCGAAAGCAGGGTTGTATCGACGCTCTAACACAAATTAATCCAGAATTATATCTCAACTAATAAGAACTTTTTTAATAGTCTATGTTGTTTGTAGAAGCGAGTTACAGAACTCTCTAATTAGTGTAAATAATACTTTGTTTTTATGTCATCGTCGGCAATGGAATTGGTGGGTCGCCTGATGGCAAGCGCTACCACCGCCCATGAACATTTGGAAAGGCGTAAGGTAGATTGTAGATCTTACGCGTCTACAAATGGTTTGCCGACTTCAAATGGAAGGGAATTAAGAAAGGATTGACAAGAGGAATACAGGAAAGGACTGGAAAAGGTGAGGAAAAGGATATGGGCCTCCGGCTCCCCCACTCACTCACCGTGCGAAACACAGAATTCTATTTCACGCCGGTCTTCTGTAGGGGTGTGGTACTTTCCGGGTGTGAGCTGGCCGAATTCGTGCCGAACCGTGTTCGACTACCACATATGATACTATTCAATAAATGATATAGAAATTCAGTTGATTGCTATTTTGTGACGAATTTTTTTATTGTTAGAATAGGACAAACCTTGTTGACTTAAATTAAACCTTGTTGAAGCCAAAAGGAAAGACTCTCTATAGATTATAAAATATCTGTTGAAACACATTTAATTGCCCTTTGAGTAAGCGAAGTTCATTTAAATGTCGCAGGAATATAACGTTATTTTATCTCCTTATAAGTTAGTTGAGAGAAAAGTATATGCTTGCGAAAGAGATTACTTACAGGAAATATCACAAATTTCATAATTTTTATTTTTTTTTACGCTCGAAGAAAGGTCGGCATATAAGTATAAGAGTCTGGTATTATATAAATAAGCGAATCAGTAAAAAAGTAAAATTTTTATACAGTCTTGTATGTAACGTGTAACAATATACCACCATCTTCAGTTATAAAGTACTT
>NC_052121.1:7665815-7730331 GCF_012273895.1 Zerene cesonia | reverse complement strand
GCAGGAGAAGAGATCTGAGTCTCCGTTAAAAAAAGTAAGGCCGGTTTGGCTGTCTCCAGATGGTGGTGTACAGCATCAGGGTTTGAGTTTAGTCCCCCAATATTACAAAAGTCCACCGATAGTGTTGAAGTGGGGGTTGCCGAAAGATGTTTAATTTTTTTACCCTTGGCAGAATAAAAGCGCGGAAACTTGCCCCCCCCAGAATACGTGGGGCAGCCTGAGTTACTGAGCTCAGGGAGGGATTCTCTAGAAACATGAGTGCTAGTACCCTCCTGGGGTAGTTTTCTATTAAGTACCGCTGTCATAATATTTAAGGGCGAAGGGGATGTGGGCATCCGGCAGTCTCACTAACTCGTACGAAACGCAAGGGAATGCTTCACGCCGGTGTTCCGTGAGACAGTGGTACTTCCCCGGACAAGCTACAGCCCCGTCGTGCTACACACAGAACTGTGCATAGCTGTAGCTCTACCACTGTTATAAGAAATCGCCAGAGCCTCGTTCGTTGGTCAGCAGGGTGCACCGCGGGCAGGTGAGGTTGGCTTTGGTTGAAAGATGATAGTCAACCATCACACCCCATAGTTTACGACCAGCCAGCACAGAAGAGATTTTAATAAAAGCTATGTTTATATACTTATTATTATTAATCTTGCCAAGTTCTATCACATCCGTTTATTCCTTCAGGCATGATTGAAACAAACACACTTAGGTACATTATTGAGAAATAATTTTTCTATTTACAAACTAGAGGTCCACCCCGGCTTCGCTAATGTTACGTGGTTACTCAAGGATCATACAACTCTGCAAACAAATTTGTATCAGTTCGGTAGTTCCTGAGATCACTGCGTTCCAACAAATAAACAAACTCTTAAGCATTATATTATGGTAGTAAATAGTGATAGAGTAGCTTAACAAGCGAATCCATAGCACCTGTATCGTAAACGCAAATGATATTATTGAGAGCGATCGCTTTCATGATTGGAGTAACACCGACCTTTTGTAGCGGAATACGAAGCGACAAACGTAATTAACGCACAATTACTTTCGACAGCGAGTAAATAAAACTGGTTAGTTGTAAAGGGCGGGATATTGTATAATACTTGTCAACTATTAAATAGCATAAGCGATATGTCGATGAAAGAATAAGACAAACTTTGTCTTTGAAGTTTTTAATTAGGATGAAATTGATAAGGTAAAAAAGATTGTATCTCCAAGTAAGTAGACACATTTTTTTTTTAATAAATGCAAGGCTTAGAGATGTAGTATAAAGACGCAGACACATATTATATGTACATAATAGAATGTAATAAATTTATGCGATACATCTAGCACATTATTTAATTTTTAAATATTAATATATTTAAAAATTATCTATATAGCGGATATTTTTAACAAATCAAAGTATGAATCGTCGCTCACACACAGATTTAACTATCAAATTAGAGTAATAAAAGATTATTCAGGTCTTACGAACCAACAAGATTCTTAATGATTTTTAAATGATGATCAATTGTCGTGAGAATATTAGCATACCGGGACACCGAAATGTTGTAACTATCGTCATTTCCTCAAATCGTTTCCTGCTATAATTACAAATCATTACTGTCAAGAATTCGCTCGAATCATTGCGTACCACACCCACATTTACTTTAACTTAAACCAGATATCTCGTTACGCTGTGATGGTTCATATCTTGACATCAATTGCATCATCAGGCCATATATGGTATAAATTATTGTCAGGTGAATTGCAGTTTGGTTTCCCTTAATAGCTGTTATATATTACCTTTCGGAAGTCTAACCCGATACAATAGATCTGAAGGTACGCGCGTGAATGTGTGTAATAAAATATTTGATGGATATTTGACTTGGTTCGTATAAAGTATAATATATCAAAATAAGTTTTTGTTTAAATAAGGAAGCCAACTTCATAATGTCGAAAATATCTATTTTCGACGGTGATGAAAAGTTTTAATGACAATACAAGATCTCAAATATTATATATTTAGGAGAAACAGAGCATACTTTAAATTTTAATTATTGTCTCTGATTCTACTACTACTCTAACGATTTATTTGTAACGCTAACTGGCTTATGTGGAAATCTTTACTTGTACAGACATAGGCACCATAACATATAACCAATGCCGCATCAAACGCTTTTTTACAATGAATGTCCATTTCGTTAGCAAAAATGACGAATGCAGTAGCGAAATATACTTTTATTTCCTAAAATTTCGTAAGAGGTGTATATGTTTCACGTGATGAAAGATAAACCAAACATTCTAACGAAGCGTGAAAAAAATTTACGAGTAATCCGAAGCTATTGCGCGATATCTCCATATTACGTTACTATTGATTGACAGCATATGTTTTATTAGCAAAAATTTTCTGTTTTTGCCATTCATTGCATAAGGAAATAGTTTTTGAGCGGTCCGCGATTGTCAACAGATTCTTCATGCTATCAACGAGGTAATGTTACTTCGTTGCCTTGAAATCTTTCGGTATTAAATCTGATGTATAAAATAACAATATTAAATATATGTTTTAGTACTGAAATAGTATATTTAGTCTAGTTTAGTTAAATATATTTAGCTTGAAAACGTTTGCCGAATGAGCTTTAAACTTAGAATTAATAAACTTGTGGCAAGATTAAGAAATAACGTTTTTATTTACAGGCACATTTAATATCATTTTATTGTACGTATTTATTTCATTGTTAAACAAAAGAGGATATATCATCATTAAGTAAAGAATTCCCATAAGTTGAATTTTTTAAACTCTCACAGTTTTTCGTGCACTGTTTTACTCTCAAAATAGCAAGTCATAACCTAATTTTGTGCAATTATTTTCGATATATCCCTATAAATGGGTATAAAAACAGCGGGCCTATTAAAGGTCTTTGACCAATCCTAAAATGGCAATGAAAGTTGCAGTACACACGAGACACGCCCAGTCAGGGTTGCTATGTTCAAGCTAGATTTAACAAATGAAATCGAGAAACTTGTAACAAATGTAACTTATGATATTGACTAACTCAGTTATATAAGTAGCATTTACCACATACGAGACTAAATCCATATATGCGATTAAAGTATTTTAACATTTTAAACCTATAGTTCAGGTCTCGTAAGTATATAAAAGAGAAGTTATCATCCGTATTAACATTTAAAGGTACTTATAGAATTTACGGTTTATTTTTTCCATAATTATATTAATCTCTATATTAAAAAGCTATTCTGAATTAGCAGATTTCTATTTCTATTACAGATTTTTGATTTCAATATATATTAAAAAACCTACTACTACTACATCGTAAACCCTATTTCACACGATAGTTTAATGTATCTCACATCGACATTGAAGATTTACTATGCATCGTGAGAAGTTATTGGTAAAAGTAATTTAACCAGCCTTAGCAACATTGAAACTATTAAAGGTACACTTTCCTCGTATAAAACATTGAGATAAAATAATTTATATTGCTGTTTTGTTCCAGGTAACAACCTGCTGACTACTATTAAGTATTAACTACGTGTTCGTCGAACAATTTATTGCAATGAACAAGGATTTCAACTGAATGTAAGATTAGCTATTTAATTTATATTAATTATTGATAACAATAAATTAATGAAAGCTTTTCTAAAAAACAAATTCGTGTGACTATAAACTTTTAAGATAAAATTAACAAGTTACTTAAGTCTTTGAAGTTAAAATGCCTTATATTTTTTTAATGCTTATATTTCAACGGGTTATTTAAAAGGCTTTTCATGTGCTATTTTCTTTATCACGCTTTCATATATAAAAACCTAAGAGAAATAAATTATTTTTAAGGAGTTTTTGGTTAAACTTTTAAAATTAGTTTCCGTGATGATTGTCTAATACATGAATATATCACTTGATACTCCGTTTTAATTAAAAAACCATAAGTATTCCAACAATGTACACAGATACATGTTCTATGTTTATATAATCAGTTAGGCTACATCAAGTTTTATCGACTTCATTTAGGATCGTGACAGGTCTGCCTTAACTTTTAATGATCCTTTCACGTTAAATAAACGCTAGAGTTTCAATGGACAGGTATAATTTATGAGAACAAGTTTCAATCACAGCTTCTTTTATTA
This sequence comes from Zerene cesonia, assembly GCF_012273895.1. Taxonomy (NCBI): domain Eukaryota; kingdom Metazoa; phylum Arthropoda; class Insecta; order Lepidoptera; family Pieridae; genus Zerene; species Zerene cesonia. Next base: position 7,726,209 of record NC_052121.1, on the reverse strand, counting down.
TGCAACCCAGTCATTCTTATCACGTGGATACAATTTAGTCCGGTACGTGTAAGGACTCGGCTTTTGTGAGCATGACCTAGTTTTGGTCTTTTTCTATGTTATCTTTGAAACAATGTTTAGCGTTTTAGGCTGTTTATTTAGTTGTGCAAACAGTGCTTCATTTTAATGCCTTTGACAATATAATACTGCTAAAATTAGCTTGAATGTTGTTGAAAGTAGATGTATGTTTCGTTTCCTATGTTGTGCTGGACTTGTGTGTAGTATATATTATTTAATTATTAAATGCCACATCAACGTATTATAAATAGGTACTCTTCAGCAACAGAATATGAATACCACTAATTTTTTTAAATATATTTAATCTTATATATAGGTCTTATGCTTTAACTTTAACGCGTGAGCTTAGGTTTGAACGCTTTTAAATTCGATAAGGGTAATGGTAGGGACATAGTATGGTATTCTATTATCTGTGTAGGGACAAACTCTCTCGGTCTGGACACAGAAGGCCCTATATAATTTATCTGTTCCGAGGAAATTGACAGTGTATCAGATGTGAAATGCATATGGCCCGATCACATCCCTTTTTTGACGTGACAACGTCTTAAATTAGGTTGCGGCTCGGAGTCACTCATGAAAAAGTGTAACGCCCGGTAACGTTACGATGAGTCACCGAACTATGATCGGTCCGCGCAGCACTAGAGAATTAGGCGCATTGAATCGGCGCGTGCTTGTGTCTCTGACTCTGTCTTTTTAGTAAACAAAATATATTTTCTATAGTTAAAATTTGTGCAATTCTTATTTTCATTCAATTCCTTGTTTCTATTATGCAATTTAATAATATTCATATCAATAAATATTCTACCGAAAAAGTCGTTGTCACGTAAAATCTTCGCCCGTAAAACCGACTTTACAGGCAACCATTTTTTTTATCATTTATATATGCTTTGCATCTTGATACAAAGTATCTTTTAAATTATTTCATTAATTGTATTCAGTTCATGAACGATACATTGTTCATGTATTGTTTTAATATAAACCCACTTACCTCTTTCAACGTCGGCAAATAGTCTTATGAAACAAAAAATATTAAATAATAATTATCTGTACTTACTTAAAACACAGTATTGCCAACATTTAAAAGTAAGGAAGTGTCCGCTTTATGTCCACTTGTAATATTTACTCGGCAATAGTATGACGAAAAACATATCAAAGCGTAATGATTTACTTTTATTTGTGCGTTTGAGATCTTTCGTTGATTTACAATTTTATGCGGTTTTTTTTTGTCAAATAAACGTGTCTTGTAGATAAGATTTAATTAATTAATATGTCACTATCGGTATATTTGTATTGTTGTGAGTTTTTATCCGTGAAATACAAATAAACAAGTGTGCATTATCATTATACAAGGTGAAGAGAATACATTTATCGCTTAATTCGGTGGAACTGGGTTATCCATTTAAAATCGGACGCAGATCTGATAGTTTAATATTCCATAAAGGTTTCACGTTTTAGGTCTCACGGATACAAGATTTGTCGGCGAAAGTAACGATAGTGCTGTCTTTGAACCCAATTACATATATTTGTTTTCCACATAAGCACTATTTTTGCTACACTCGATTTGACTTCGTGATTGAAATAGCTGTAGATGAATTTTGTTTAATCTATCTGACTTGATAGACTTAATATCTTCACAAGAAAAAAGAATCGCGGCCTATTTTGTTCATGTTGACTTTACAACCGCTCTCTTTCATTCGCTTTAAAAACTATTACGCAGTATTGAACAATATTTCAAATCTATTATACCATTGTATCAAACGGCTTTGTTATGCTATTTACGAGTATATTTTTTGCATCACCAAACCCATAGTATTGAAGTCTGATTTCTATCAAGTGGTGTTTAAAAAAGAGATCAGTTCATTAACACCATATTGTTACAGCGTGAGATCCATTACATAATATGTGATAAGCCTATCTTGTTTATTAATTGTTCTCCTATAAGTCACTACTATTGAGGACTAGGAGAGAGTTTCTCACGATTCTAGCGAACGTATCTAAGTGTATCTCGTAAATTTATCCTCTCACACATAAATAAAATTTGACGGAATGAAATCTTAATGTTTTTATTCTTATTATAGACTAGTTCCAATTGCTAAGGAGCTTCACTAGTTCTTTATTAACTTTAAAGTGCGCCGTTTGCTGTCGATCGGAAAAAAAATCTGTGGAACACTATACAATAAATTAGGTTATAAGCATATAATAGGTGGTATTCATTGCTCTGATGTTTTCTTTTCTTGTCTGAAATTGAAGTTTATGTTATATTTATAATATTTTGTATAGCAACGGTACACAAAAGAAGACAAAGAGTATTTCATGACAGGTACATTACAGGTCTTGTCTCTTTTTATCAGTCTGTAAATAGTATCTACAATTATGAAATTTATTCAACAGGCTGCTTCCTGCTTTCAGGATAGGAACTTATCGAATAAGGTTTCTAATGTTGAGTTATGGCGTACTTACAATTAAATGAGAATGATCAGGGCTTACGTAATGCAACATGAATTACAACTAGTATTCATGAGACACAATAATCAATTCAGTTGTGTTGTACTTCAGTGCTTGATTACCATTCGCCCACACAAAACCCGCGGCTAATATTAAATCTATTTCATAACATAGGAAGCTGATAATTGTTTTTTTTTTAATGTTGATTTTGATAACCGACTTTACATTAACTTTATATACTATTAATTATGGATATCATATTAACTAACGTAAAATTTATTAATAGTAAACTGATTTACATAAAAGCCATTATCAAAAGGCATTAAGTATTTAATGTCTGTGTGAATCGTTTTCATTATCATTATTTGAAGTATAATTTTAATATATCACAGAGCAGAAATATTTGTGACTAACAGTAAAATTAGATATCTACAGATTTTAACATATTATTTACCTAAATAATGATATTAAAACGAGGCAAAGTAAAACTTGCCAAAATAGTAACTGGTTTGCAAATTTCATTAATTATTAATTCTTTATTGCGCTGTGCAATAAAGAATAAATAAATAATAACACTCTCAATTTACATGTAATAAAAGCTTATCTAAATATACAAATATAAAATTTAGAAGTTATTAACTCTTCGTTAATTGTTTCTCTAATCTTTTATTTTCATACGAAACCGGAAGAATCATAAAGGCAAATATATATACATACGTATATACATATGCATCTTATTACATATACGAGTTACAAGAAAAGTGCCATCGACACTTACACAAGATGGGACGTCCACATGAAACAACTTCACTTTCACCAAGTCCATACTGTTGCCCTTTCAAGAGCAAGATTTATCTTTTAAGCGGAGAGACAGATCGCACCAGCCTTTCAAAGCATAGATCGGCTCCCCAGATTTCCCTCATTGTTTCACTATCCGAGTTACGTCAAAATGGCGGCTTCCTTATTGAAAATTGAAATTACTCTTGATATTGGTTATAGCTTTGGGCGCTTTATTAGTGTGCCCGAGGTCGCTTGTGCATGATATTAAAATTTTTACACTTATTATTTTTCTTTATCAAGATAAATGGTGCATAGTTAAGTATGCATCAAATAGTAATATCGATTAGTATTTTTAATATTCACTCTATTGATCGATTTTATGAACATAAAGATGATTTGTATTTTGCGCCCTGCCAGACTTTTAACGAAAGTCTCTACTTTTTGATAAAATGACCAGAGGTGGTAAGGTAGTTAAGCATATGACTTAATATCGAAAAGCTTCAATTTAGACTAACAATGTGAACACTGAAACTGTAAGATATTATGACTGTTCAATTAAATTCTTATTGAATTTTTTTAGATTTAATTTACAATACAAAACAAATACGTTCGAAATTTTAAACCATGTGGAAATATAAATGTTTACCAATTGTATATAATTCGATATTATAGTTGTTTGGTTTTTTTAAAAACCAAAAATGAAGGGGCTAAAATGAATTTATTTGCTTTTTTTAAATGCAACTTCAATCTTGCTTGTACAATATTGACAGGCGTAATAAAATTCTGCCTTATCTATTTATCGGATTATAATTTTGTCTCCCAGTATTAAAATACAATTTTCCAGAGGATTCCTTACATATTTTATATATGCTATAGTAATATAATAGTTATCCTTTTTTTTTCAATTAATTTACATATTACATACATTGTCGAAAGAACAATTATATGAATAAATACAATAAAAAAATTCAATAATTATGATATACCTAGATTAAAAGTCCACAAAATTACTATTTACTCTTCATCATCAGCCCATTTATGTTTCAACTGCTGGGACACAGGCATCTATGAGGGTTGTACTATTTACTCTTACCATCTTCATTCAGCTTACCATCAGGCGAAGTTGTGGTCAAGCGCTTCCCTATCAGGAATAAAAAAAAACTCTTACTTACTAATTATTAGTATTTTTCAACCTTTTCATTACACCATCTTAGGCGGCAGCCTAGATTCCCTATTGACTAGAAAAAAAAAAACATATAAGCATAAATTATTCCCGCCCTTGTCAAATTTCTATAAACACAAAAGTCTCTAACTGCATTTTGAATATGCACAATAAGTCTTTTAAAACAGTATTTGCACGGCAATACTATCTATAACCATATATTACCAGAGGTAGGACCGCTGCAAATGCGTTGCCCGCTTTTATGGGGTAAAGGATAGGGAAACTATTGATAATGGAAAAAAAAAAGGATGGACTGGATAAGGGTGAATAAAAACTTACTAGCCTTTACTACCCCATCATCGCTGCATATAGCTGCTATATAGCAAAAATCTTTAAGATTAATTATTTCTTCGATTTCACAATTATTTTTCTCAAATTCGCATATTGAAAATGCAATTTATTAAGTGATTAACATAAACCGAGTAATATCTTAAATAAAATTAATCATTTATGAATAACAGTGGTATATAATTTTATAAAAAATCAAATCTGTTGTGCATATCCATTCCACATGTATTTTTAATTTTCATGTATTTTGATGCAGGATATGAGATAAGGACCTCAAAAGACATAATAAATATTCTGATTTATATGCAAAAATATTAACTTTAGTGTAAATTTTGTACAGTTGACGGTCATTAGCAAATGTCAGAACAATATTGAATTGCATCATAATATTAGCAATCACATTGTTTGTAAAATTCTTCAATACAACTTTTTAGTTACACAATTTTCGTCCTGCGGTGATTAATATGTTTGTGCGAGAATATCGTTATATAATTATTATTATTTAGATAACTAACAAACTGTAGATTACTTAGTTAACTTTAAACAAGTTATATTCCCGACAAATGGGATGAGAAATACATCTTTGCTAAATTTCAAGTAGGAAGGTGTATAATAGACAAGAAATGTTTATGTTTTATAGGTTTTCATTTAACTACGTAGCATGTAGGAATCTACAGATATACTGTAGATATTATTGTTTGTAATTAACACTGTAACTGTCCCTAAAAATGAAATATTTTATGAGAATAATAGTCGAATAACATTGACCACATTTGCACCAAGGCGTAAAAATACCAGTACTCAAAACGAGGACACAATAATCTTAAAAACACATAAATCAGATTTTGAGTTAAATAAGTAACGTCCCGTGTTTCCTAGTAGGGTGATGATCATCTGGAATATGGAGAGGTGTATACCTCTCCATATTCCAGGTGTATACATCTCCATACATCAGATGATCATATACAACTACTTCATTGATCGATTTTTTATAATGGACAAGTAGGCGATCAGCCTTCTGTGTCCTGCTAAGATATTTTTTGTGAGTCCCAATCGGGAATTGAAGATTTCGTGTTACCCACTTAATTTTATAAAGTTAATTAAATAAATTTATAATTATAAAGTAATTTTATTGCAAAAATAATCGTAGCAACATAGTCAGTGAAGATAAGAAGGTTGTTCTATCTATCTACTACCATTGCTATTAGACTTGGCTGGCATCGATTTCAAATAGATGAGTGGGTAGCGCTTATAATAATTATATTAATTTATCTTTGGCTTTTGAATGATTTTGAATTCTGTTAAATTTTTATTAATAATTATTATCTTATTTCAAAATACAAAAAAAAAAAATTACATGCTAAAACAACCTCTTCATTGAAAAAAGGGAAATTTTCCGACCCTTTTAAAACATTATATACAGAAATAATTTCTCTATATATAATTTAAATTGTCACATATATTGAAAGTGAATAACACATAAACATTTTATGCTTTGGTATGCGGTGAGAATTTAATTAGATAATCCGTCCGCATTACTCTAATGCGATTTACTAGCGGATTACCAACGGAATTGTGCTACATACATGCATTCCACGTTGATGAGACACCATATTAGATTGATCTGTTGCTGTTTTGTAACCGATTTCCATTAAGAGTCTTTAGGAATTACGATAAACATTACAAACGGGCTCAGTTTCCTTAATAATTAGATGTTTCAAATCATTATATCATATTCAAATTTGTTATGCATTTTCTAACCAATTAATTAAAACATTTATCTTATTTCTGAATAATTTAATCATTACGTAAAAAAGTAAAGACATGTGCGAATATTCTTTGTTTTTCGTTTTAGTATTAAGAAAACAATAAATTATCAAAACATTGTATTTATTGACATTTCAAGAAGCAAACTATAAAAGAATACTGGAGGCTCGTAATAAAATCCTTATATCTTGTACCTAATTAAAACGCAAAATTAAAAGCCACACTTTCCCAAGACGAGGAAAAAAACAATAGAAATTCGCACATAAAAATATGTCTTTACGTTCAATTTGTGGGACCGATCATTTGCTTATCGAAAGATGATTCTTCTAGTAAACAATAGATTTCACATCTCACGAAGCCGCGCGGCGACAAAACCTCACCTGTAATAAGCTGGTAATCTAATCTTGAATCGGAGCAATGCAATCAACTCAATTATTGAACATCGCGTGTGGCACATTCCTCTGTAACACGTTAAACACTGTCGATCTTGATGGATTTTTTTACCGTAAAATGATCTAATAGTTAGAAGAAAACGCAAATGTTATTTTTAGGTCTTTTGTGTAATATGTAATCGAATAAATTAGTGACCTCTTTCAATGATTAACTGATACATTATACATAATTGGTTAAACATGTTTTATGTTAATTGGAACATAATTTTATACACGACAGGAAAAATCATCTTTGTGTTGCAACTCCGTCCTAAAACATGGATTATTCTCATGTGAATTATATGTCTTGATTTTATCGATACCAGACTGTATAATAATTATGTCTATTTGAGTCAAGTACTAATTTAATCAAGCTTAAGTGCTAATTGTACACTTTTGAATATTTGTTAGTGATAATAAGTGCATGCCATTAAAAAGATAATATTATCTAAACCTTTATCGACTAACATTGAAAAAGTAACAACTATACCTCTAAAACTATGTATTACCCAATGAGGACACAGATACCGTAGTTACCTATTTTGAAGACTGTGGCCTGACGTGGACTTCGGTTTTGGACATTGATAAATTTACTATCATGTTATTTGAGCTAAGCAAAGATAAACATCAAATTACGACATGGCTAAATCAATAAAAAGAGTAAATGAGGACTACGAAAACTTAAATTAAAATTTTTAAATATTATTAATGTTGCAAATCACCAATGCCTTTGTGAATAAATTTAATGTGCTGAACCGCAATTTTCTTTCTAAAAATTTAATGTCTTTAAGTTAATTTGGAATTCACTTGAGTAATACCGAGTCATTAATTAGCCTGTATTTTTTAGCAAGCACAAATGTTGTACAATACTCTTTTCATATCAATAACTATTAGTTATTTTTCGTGTGTAAAAACAAAATCATTTGTCACCCGTTTTATTATTTTTATCTGTGTCACATCTTGGATATATGAACAACCAATACGTAGGTACTCAAAATTTAAATAAATAATTATTTATAAGAGTTTTATTAATAAAAAGTATAAACCAATTGTACAGTTTTCGACAAAAACGAACAGGTCTACCTTTGACCACTATGACCCTCAATAATGATGAGTCATATAGGTATTATTTATCAAATATTATGTACGTATATATTTTCATAAGATTGAATCATAATGATATATTTCGAATCATAAATTATACACCAAAACTACGATCACAGAATATCAAGACAGTCTCGGATTTCGTAATTATTGTGATGTTTTATTCAATTATAAAATTTTACAACAAAACATGCTCGTAAAGACCATTGTTGTCTCGGCGCTCTTCAAAGAATGATGTAAGTCATTAGTTTGGTCTATTAATGATTTTAAGAGCCGTTTACATTCTCTTACGCAAGGAGCTTTCGCTCCCGGCCAATAAAATAATGTGACCATTGTAATGTACCTGAATGAACCATTGTTAATCTTAAACGTAATATATATCCGAACATCAATTGTGATTCATTGATTACGTAAATAATAATCGATTTTATTTATTATCCGGTTCAAAGTCTTATCTGATTAACGATTAGGCAATTGAACTAATTTTATTATCAGCGTCAATGATATTATAACTAGCATAATGGTGTTATTCTTTGGATTTACTTCCACCGCCTGACTCTATTTGACAAATTATGTAATTAATAATCATAACTATCTATAGTTAGTATTTAACAGGTGGTCAAAACTTATTTCTGTAAATAAAACTTTCACTTATTTATTCGTAAGTCTAGTCTAAGTCTATTGAAATGGGCGTGTATTTTCAGATTTCACTAACGTACATCGTATAATTAATACATAAATGTACCATAATTCCTTGAATGGGTACAATATCATCAGAATTGTCTTCATCGTAAAATAAATAAGGATAGTCGTATAATGTTCATTACATTGCTGGATATCCCGATCCACCACCAAAAAAAAATCCATGGGCATGCTTTCTTGCACTCCTTGTAACTTGTTACATATCCAAAGTGTTAATAAATTACCTAGAAGTAAAATTTTGTGAATCATTTTTTTTAAACCAAAGTAATAGAGAAAGCAACGATGGTTTTAAATTTCTTAAAGTCGTAAAGTCTACACTGTCCATAGTGAATTCTTAAACATAATTAACATGTGTATGGTAAAAAATCGAATCCAACAAGTTCTTTATATATCTTCCACATCACTATATGTCTATGTAAACTTTATTTACGTAGAGACGGACTTTAAACTCGGTAAATAAGAACCACATAAAGCAATGATGTCATTATTTATACGGAATAAATATTTATAGCTAACCATAAGTTCTACATAAGCAGACATAAGTTAATACATGTTCTTCAAACTCCAAAAGGTAATTTCATTGTATGATATTCTCTTTAACTATCTACTTCATTAATAAATCTGACTTTATGTTTCCTTATAACTTGCTTTATAGTAAAGCCATAAATAATACGAGCTAAATTGCTAGATCTGCCTCCTATTTATTCCCAAATTATATAATCTCAAAACTATATTAAGATTTGCGAACGGAAAGGAGTATTACTAGCAGTTATGATAACAAAGATGAGTGTAATACTTGATATTAAAAAATAAGCGATCGACTTTTGAAAAAGTATAATACTTTTTATAAAGTATTTATTGCTAAACAATTCTTAAAATGCATATTCAATGTAATATACAAGATTGTACACAAAAATCTATGCCTATAATGTAACAGGAATAAGTACCGAGTCAGCAGTCTATTTCTATTCATTAGATTTTATTCTTAAAACAGTAATTGCTATGCAATATGGGCATTTTATACTCCAAAACAATGGTATACATTTTTTTCTGTTTGTCTGCTTGTATGTGCGTCAATCACGTGAAAACCGTTAGACTGATTTACATTTTCTTTTTTATTGTATATTGTGACAGTGGGGTAGCTTGGGGGGCGGTAGGGATCCCGGCCCGGAAGGCAATCCCATAGGGGGCAGCAATGTTTTCTGTGATAAAAGTCGCGTTATTCTTTCGGTATTGCATATATAGTATAATAAAAAGAATCAAATTACGTCGGTCATGTTAAAAATTGAAAATTTTATGCGCCTGTTAAAATGCATTAGCAATTTTGTGTAGTTGAATAATAGTGTTATTTTTGTTTTATTAATTCATAAGTTTTTTTATGTACTGAATAAATTTATTTAAAATTTCTTTCTTTCTTTTTTTTCTATGAAAACAAATACATGTTACAAAAACATATGAAATGTTGATTGGCTGTTATTCACGCAACTTTCGTATTATATTAATTCATAATGTCCTTGGTCAATTAACGTTGGTGAGCAATTGATTTAACGTTCCACATGAAGTGCGATCTACAGAGTATAGTGTCGTGTTCAGTGATGCAGATCGTCCCGTCGACGCCACTACGCCTCGCCATATCGACAAGCATTTTAGCCCGCGCATGCGGCATGCGTGCTATACAAAAAACGCAGGCGAAATCCGCATGCGCCCTGCGTTTTCGAGTTCGTTTCTGCTTGCGAGTCTTGCGACACGACTCCTCTTTAGGTGTCGCATAATTGATTGTCCACTCGATACTGACATTGAACGGACTGTGCGCGATAGTTGTCTATTTAAAATATTTATTAAATATCCTCGTGGTCGCTAAAACATGTGATAGCATTTACTGTGATAGTGCATTAATGTGATTTAGTGCTTAATGGTGTGTGAATCATGGATGTGGCGCGGGATAAATCTGGGATACTAGAGGATTTCGATGAAGAAGGCATTAATTCTCGCCGGTGCATGCTGGATGGTGAGTGCTTAAAAATGAAACGTATACAATAAACTTTTAAAATATTAATCTTGACTAAAGAAAGGGCATATACACTTTTTCATTAAGTTTGCTGGGAGTCTGCAACGTGATCAATCTCACCAAATAGTCCGAAGAATATTGATTTTCCGCGCAGCTGACATTGGAGACAGGGCGTCGTGTTTACACGCCAAGTAATGCCTCATTGTTTGAATACTTTTCCATAGTGACTCATGTGATTATTATGCCAAACATAATTTATATACAATTCAATACGTACAACTTGAATGTATAGCAGACATTTTTTCATATTTCTACCAGTAAGACAACCTATCTAAACCAGGGGACAAAGGAAATGTGATGATATGTACTCATTTCAATAAAAAAAGAAAAACATTTTTACGAATGTGACCACGTCTCATATAATAAAAATGTACGTATTTTAAATTTCAAAAATCAATATTCTAAAATTATCAATTCTCTAACATACATTAGCTTATTATAATATCATTATAATGTAAGTATACGCTAAGTAATTCCATAAATAATCTCATTAATCTAATAGATTCTAACTTGACATAGCGCAGATAATATTTGGTTTCACATTTCAATAACCGGTTGTTGAAATATTATAATTTTCATCTTTACATATTTCAAAATAAAGTCCTTAGAATTTAAATTCACATTTCACATATTTCAACTTCTGATAGTATTCTAGACAATATATTTTGCGGGTTAAGAGGGATTTGAAAATAGCAATAAGTGATATTAAATCATTTGATGTAATATTCCTATAGCTCCTGAAGGCTCAGGCAGATGGTATTCGCATTTAGCGAAGCATCCTTGAGAGTTGAGACTGATCCGCGTAGCGTGTCGCGTGGTGCGTTCACCCCAGCTCCCTTAGTCTTTATAGGGTTTTAAAATCGATACCGACTCCCCTTTGGAACCGGTTGATGAAATGCAATCCTTTTTGACTTTTTGCCTCGAATTTATAATGCGACCAATCATACATCTGGTGCAAGTGGCTGCAGTCTGACCCCTTTTAAAAGGGGCATTCGTTATGTAATGTATAAGACAATATGCGCAGTATGTTTATACGCTGACCTTTTTAATAATTTATGAATATTTTATTATAATAGTTTTCTGAATACGTTATATTTTTAGAGTGGCAATTGACAATTGCAATATGAAAATATATACATATATAAATATAGCAATAATCTTACTGACATTATAAACACGAAAGTATGTAAATGTGGATGAATGTATGGATGTTTGTTACCTATCCCACAAAAACTAATTTGGTAGCTAAACGCTAAAGCTAACACAAATAGAATATTCATACGATTTTTTTCCTAATAAATTTCGTTTAGGTACCTTAAAAAAATACCAAGTATTTTAATTATAGACCCTTTTTCAAAGTACCTACTTTGGTGAAGACATAGGCACATAAAATATAATACTATACGCATAGGGCATTTTTTTTCCCCACTAGAAACAGGACGAAACCGAGAGGAAATGCTAATGTCGAATAAATTACGCGACGTGAATTGAGGGTTGCTACAAAAGAAATAATTTTTCTGCGGATTCAGCTGTTAAGCAGCTGATTGTTGCCAGCTGACGCCACAATTAAAAATTTACTTTAATCACAGGTCGTCAGTTACAGTAAACCATAGATAACACTAATTAATCGTTATTGATTACTCGTGGACACATACTATCATTGTTGCTTAATCGTTTAATGCTATGAGGCCAATTTTATTGGTCTAGCCAAAAATATCACGTGAACATATGCAAGATTTGACTTTATACTTATCGATATCACATTCCTTGTAACTTCTATTGTTGTTTTTAATCAAAGCAATACTTGGAAACTCTAAAATATAACCTCAATAAAACCTCAATGCAATCGTGCTATTTTACAATGTAGGAATTTAATTGTTGATACGTTTTATCAAAAGCTGATCAAATAATGTGTTTGACCCATAAATTATTGAACAATGAGGAGAACATATTTTTGATATTATACTTATATCTATACAAGAGTTTGTACGTTGGTGTTTGACAAATGTATCTTTGTGTGCAAATTTTAACAAGATAAAACAATAATTTTGTTGAACCTCTGTTTTAATTATAAACTTTTTTGTATTGAATTATTAATTTTGTAGGTATACCTAATACAAATGAAGTTGAAGTAACACCCAACTATACGACTATTACATATACATATCTAATTTAAATGTAATACAAATCTCAGTCTTTATTACTTATGCAATAAAATAAGTTTAAGAATTATAATTATAATGTAACGGCGCAGTTCCTTGGGAAAAACTGACACAAACGTGCTCATTACAATAAGTTCGCACCACAATTATCGTACTTATATTAATTATAATTAATTTTTAAACGCTTTCAGGGTCGCTGTGTTAATAGTATATAGTTTAATACAGACCCACACTAGAAGTTACAACATCAGTCGGATGAAACGAAACTGTTTTTAAAGCATTAATTACCTACTTTACATTAATAATAAAAAACGGTATAAAAGATGGACTTAGGTACGTAAAAAATCATCTGAATATTATGATCTATTCATCTACAGCCGATCAGATGACTATTAACAAAACTTACAGTATGATGGTGTACTTTATACCAATTTTATTTAATCAGAAATCCCTATAAATTCCTCTTTCCAATTGTTTTATTATTTATTAATAGTAAAAGAAATCTACACACGTGTGCTTGTGATATTCATCTAAAATTTTTAAATTAACATAAAAATTTTCATTTTAGACCGACCGATACTAATTCGTTGTACTTCTTATTGAAAATTTATACTAATCTCTCGTAATCAGAGTTCCGAGCCGACAAACCAGCACCGGCTTATCGATGTCTTTGAATTATTCCCAATTTTTTCTTTACCTATCATTCCATTAGTAAGCTCCACGAAACAATCAACATATGACATATCCAACAAGGTAGCGTTTATATTTACAAAAAACAACGTACAATAAGACTTTAGCTCTTTAGCTCATTATATCAGCGACACACTATACTAGTTTCAATTCCATCTAACTGTATGTTTTGAAGCAAACAATTCAAGTAATACAAGACCGATAAAATGATCCAGTCATTGCCAATAATTACTGTTCAGTACGAGACGAGACTCATTACGAAACCGGTAGGTTGCCCTTGTATCTTTGACTCCCATCACAATATCCGGTTTTGTTTTTCTGCACAAATTTATGAATAAAACTTTTTTATGGTGACACGAACAGCAACATACATAAATATAAGGCGATGCAACGTAAAATTTGTGTCTATGTGTAAGAAAATGTGGTGCACTACAAATTTATAACATGCATGGTATTATCGATTGTTATTGTAGATATTTTAAGATGATTTTCAATAAAATCTCGTAATACTATCGTTTAAATATAATTTTGCACCCTTTACTAATTCCAACATGAATAATGAATAAGATATCCATAAGTATAAAAATAGGTTTTTCAGAAACGTTCAATAGATTCGTCATATCTAGGCTTATCTTATTGATATACAAATAAAATTAATAGCTTTTTATATATCAATGATCTAAGCATTATCTTATATGCAAAAATATATTTGTATATAATAATACAACAATTATAATAAAAAATAAGGATTTAGATTTGTAATTCCAAACGCAATGTTACCGATGAATCGTATTGCGATAAAATAATTAATAAATTCATAATTTCATCTTTGTATAGCTCCCTGTATTTATTTTAAAATGTTTATTGTTTTCAACTGTATCGTATAAGTTAAGGAAGCTTGGTAATTAAATATTTTGTTGTTTATATTAAGCTTCAGGAAGTCAATATGTAATTTATTAAAAATATCAGTTTATCGCATTTCTTCCGCAACTTTCGAATTAAACAGACAAGGGAACGAAATACGAATGCTATTTGATGAAAGTAAAATCAATTTTGTATAGAAAGTCAATTGCTCTTTGAATTCACTCAAAGCATGCTTCTTATCTTTCTTACTAAGTCGAAATTTATTTACTCATTTACAAATTTAAATAAATCTGTAAATGCCACAACAACTATTTTAGACAGGCTAACGTCCATTATCTTCATCATATATAAAAAAATGTTTTTATCTATTTAAATAGTTATAATTTATGTTTTATAACGAGGAAATGTTATTATAATATCCACAAACAACGTACCCTTCGGTAGAAAATAGTTTTCTTCAGTAAATAGTTATTTTGCTTCCCAGTGTATAGGGGAGCCGTGCAGTTAACAACAACCCTAACTAAGGGCTGCTCTGAATATACCTATTATTGTTATATAGCTATTTCTATAACAATAATAGGTATTTTTACTTAAGCCTCTACCGCACCCCTCTAAATTTCTCAATACGGCCTCAATAATTTGCACACCGTAAACCAAGCAATTGTTAGTTATGGTTTCTATAATTCTTTCCTTCGCTTTGTTGTGATTCTGTTATAATGGAATATTTTTGCAGTGAAATGCGCCGCAATTTGTGTATAAAATTGACCACTATATTTTAGCTGGTTTGTTTACTGTTAACCATGTGGATAGAGCCGATAGTTGATAGTGCATAAGGCCTTGTTACATAGCAGGCGGCCTCGCTCGAGTCGTTTACACGTGCGTCATGCTTGTATCTTGAGCAATGGACACTGGACAGTGGACAGGTAAAAAGGACAGGCTACTGAATAAAGAGTTACCACTCTTGTAAAAGTTGAAGTGTTGATATGCATTGCAGATAAATGATGTTTATCATGTTAGATTTTGTGCGTGTAATATCGGTACATTTAGAAATTAAATAATTTATTAATTATATTATTTATTCCATCGTTTCGAATACTTTACAGCGAGCGTCACAGGGAGAATGAGATGTAACATATCTAGGCGATCGTAGACAAATAATTGTTGTTTGTTAACTACGGTTATGTTGGCAGTATGGGCTGATATAGTTTTCTAGTCTTCTAGTCAACTAAAAGACTAGAAGACAATATCAGCCGATACTGATGGACTACAATCATGACATTATATTCTGGCATATCTTTAAGACACTTCAAACGATTACATGCGTATTAAGTACCTTAGTTTTAAGTACAATTGAAATTCTAAATAGTCACTTATAAAATGCTGCTGAGTATTGGAAAATTATTTCTATTCCATTGCGTCTAATCATCAATCACATGGAAAAGAGTCGGATACCGTAGTCTCTGGTCAACGTCTGCAGTTCCGATTAACATAAGCCATTTTTTGTCATATTAAATCAAGTGGAAACTCTGTTTTAAAAGGGATAACAAAATATCTTCACAGTCTAACCAACACAGATACAATGTTGCATGCTTACATATTATATTGCACAACGTTAGAAGAATTGATTAAGAGAAGGGAATTGTTAACATGTACATACGCAACCAATTAGGGTCACTGGTTTGGTGGGCTTATGACAAAAATAAAGACTAGAAATCATGCTTTAATGATCAACGAAATTGTCTCACTTGCTCCTATATAGAGTGTACGTGAGGAAATTATTTAATCCTGGCGATTCTAATCATGATAATGAGATAAACTCGGGACATTTCAATGATATTAGCACCAATCCTTGATACTAAGTTTGATTTATATGTTCGTTTAAAGTGAGAAGAAACGAGTCTGAAAGAGTTGGTTACATACAAACATACAAATAAACCTAATATAAATGCGTGTTAATAACTTTGCTACTCCCACTATCGCGAATAATTCATTATCACATTGAATCTCAATCTTATGCAATTATAATGCTAAAAATAATTGAATTTAATACTTCCCTAAGATGGATGGCTATTCCAATAATTGTCAGGATATCAAGATGCGAACAATATCAAGATTCTGTAATAAATTGGAGTTAAAAAGATCTCGTACCATTGGTGCCTGTTTCATATATAGAATTTTCGTAATCATATTCAAAATGAAATATAAATAACCAGTCGCTACAGGAAATGTATGTCTATATATTTCTTTTTTACTGTCTAACCTACTTTATGTAAATTAATGTTCGAAGACATCCTTCACAATACAGGCTGACATGGTCACATCGTTATTGGGCAAATATTTTGTAAGGAACTTATATAACAGTGATTGCAATAAAATTGTTACTGCTACTGTTCAATGTTACATTTAAACGGTGTACATATTATGAAGAGCGAACGCATTTGTTATCTGTGGTAATAGATATTACAGTAATAACACATCTTTGGAAATTTTATTTCACAAGTTTGACAAGACGCAAGCGTTCTTCTGATTCTGGTACATTAACTACATCACTGCTAAGTATCATGAACAAATGGTCAGTGATTTTCGAATATTAACAAACATACATGCTTATATACTTCCGCAATTATAAAATTAGCTTTTAACCTTTTTTCAATCTGTTATTTAGCCTCCTCTCTCTAAGTTCTTTAAAAAAAAAATTAAGGTGATACTGAAAGAATTATTCAAATTGCTTCAATAATTCCTGAGAGTATACAGACAGACAGACAGCTAGTGTATACAACAAAATAAGCAATAGATATATTCAAAATCATTTAAATTGTGTTACTTTGATATTCCAATCGTGCAAGCAAAAGATAAAGCCATTGCATTGATTACCATAAAATTGCATCACCACCAATTATAGAGAAGGATGATAAAATTTTAAAACAAAAGAAAAACAATATACTAAATCACAGAAACTTGAAATCCAGAATACAGATAAAATTTAATTTCTAAAATCATATTTAATAGGATTTAGTTGCGCCACATGTTATCTACGCAAGGCTATGGTTTCATTTCCTGTTCGTAAAAAATGCACAGCTAACCAATGACACGGCTCTTTCGGATACGTAATTGAGATAATCTACGTGATGTGTCAACGGTCATAATCATACGCGAATGGCGCATACTAAAATATCAATTTTAAACGCCTAAATAAAGTAGGTAGAAACTATTTGTTGAGTAATCGCCGAGCTTAGCCCAAATGAGAAGTGAAGCCACATCACAATGGGTCAATTAATAATAGTGAGCGTAAAACGTCTCTTGATTGTATTTTGGTAATTATAAAAGCCTTGTTAATTACGCAGCTTGTGAAATTAAGACACAGTAGTAATATAACAGCGGTTATGTATTATAGCGGCATAAAACAAAGGGGGGCCTGATGATAAAACAAGAAACACGCTGGAGTAGGTAGCAGAAAATTATAATTAAACTGATGATTTAACTTCATTATATTCCAGTATGTAGATAATTTTGTATAACATTACCTTTACATCACCCTTCCCAGTCCATTCCTTCTTTACAGTCGTCAATCCTTTCCTTATCTCTTACCCCTAGCGGGTAGCGCATTCGCAGAGGCACTACCTCTGCGAATGTTCATGGGCGGTAGTGATCGCTTACCATCAGGCGATCCACCAGTTTGGTTACCCGCTATGACTTAAGAAAGCACTTTAGGACAATCTGTTTTGTTTCTTTCATTATTCACTAGTATTTAGGGTGCGGCTTCGTCCGCGTATTCAAAGGAAATTGCCTTGAAAGTGGAATGTTGTACCGCAGTAAAAAGTCGTGTTTATTTACCTATCTATCTTCCGATCTTCTGTGTGATCTTGTGAAAGAGTTTTCCGTTTACTCATTTTGTGGTTCCGAAGACTACTTAATACAGGGCCATTTTTATAATCTATTAAATTACATATTTAAATATCTCGCTCGTCTTAATACGTGGCGGTATTAAGATTATTAGTGATATAATTTTAAATCCCCAAAATTAATAAATTTCTTGCTATTTTAATCTTTCACATACATATAACATATGAATTATATATAGTAGGTAGTTGAAATTACACCCCAATAATCGTAGATGGGTCAACTTTCATTTTGTTTTCGTCACTGTAATTTGAAGTTGTATTCTTATACGTTCATACCTACTTTCACCGTTTATCCTAATAGGATACGCGAGTATTATATATTTAGAAATTAAAGACTTTTTAACGGATTTTAAACGCGATTTATTTATTATACTCGTGTATTCATTATACACTTTACAGCGAGCGTGGTCACGGGGAGACCACGTCTCGTTCGAAACGTCGGGTTAATAGTATAATGAATAAATCGCGTTTAAAATCCGTTAAAAGTCTTTAATTTGTAAATAAATACTTATCTTTTCCTGTCATGTACATACTGTAACATAAATTTGGCGCACAGACTCTAGGCACCGCTATTTGGTGGACGTTCCATGTACCCGGACGAAGCGGTTCGATTCCACATTATTTATTCGAACCGCAAGGGATTGGAACATGCTTCCTGAGTCTGTGTTCCCCGACGAGTACAATCTGGAGGTCTTCAAGAGAAGAGTGAACAAATACCTTCTAGGGAAGCGCGCTCCATCTTAGACCACATCTCAGCTTACCATCAGGCGAGATCGTGGTCAAGCGCTTCCCTATCATGAATAAAAAAAAAAAAAAAATTCCTTCTGTTCATTTGTTACATTTCATTTACTCACAATACAATATCCAAGTATTTAATGCGGTAAGTCTACCACATTGTTTAACGTGTGCACAGACCATCGCTTACCTAGAAGGGGATTTGGCAACAAATTTGTGAGCCATTGATTGAAATGTGATTGCACAATATCTACCCCAAATTCGTAGCTAAATTCACTTATGATTTCGGATATGATATATAGTGCAATATTTTTTTTTTATCAATCCTGAATTAGGTGAAGCGTATGTTATAATTATTGTTGATAAACAGATAACACAATTGTGCCTATCTGCAAATATTCTTTCTACAACTAAAGAATAATTACGATATTTTTTTTGTTAATTTTTTTTTTAAATTACTTTATTGTAAATAAATTTTGTTTCTAATGCGAATGAAATCAATAAATAATCGAGTTTGTTCAATAAAATTACAATGTAGGTTTAAGTAAAAATTTTATACATTACTTATATTTAATTTATTCTGGTAGCAATTTTTGCTGTTTTTGGAATAAGAGTTACTATTTGCATCTATTGCTTAAATTTTGGCTTGTCTGAAGAACTAACAACATAGGATTAAGTCGATAAACGATTTCACATATATGCACGTTAGTATGTATTATGATAATCTCAGTAATAAGATATGTTGCGTAGTTCTAGCGTATGTCGTAATGAACACGTATATGGACGGTCGGTAACCCCAAGTTACACCTAGCGTATATATAGTATCATTTAACTACTTAAGAATGTATGCTATGAAATTTTACGACCATTTCCAGTAGGTGGGTACATTATTTTGCAGTTATAATCGCTAAGACTCACAAACTGCGCAATAAATGGCTAGATACAATTTTTTTATGTTATTACATATTACTTATTTGTTGCCTAACTTAAAGTACCTATATTACTTTTATTTTTACATACCGCCTGCCACTTGGAACAATCAATTTATATGGCTTAAACATAATATGTATGTCTAAATGAGTACTTTTGTATAGTTACACATCGGTAAACACACATGACTATACGTAGAAACACTTTATAAAATTTGAACTTTGCCTTATACGAAGATAGGTATTTTTAAAGGCTTAGCCAACCTAGTAAATTGATATTTATTTAAGCTATATAAATAAGTTTATACAACAATGAAGAAGCGTGAGAAAGCAATCGTTTTGTGATCAAGATCACAAACTTTCATTCCCGACTTAAACCTATAATTTTGATCACGCGTATTACCATACAAACATTTTGATTGATTATTATTCTTGCTTACTTTCTCCGCGAATAGCTCGCTTATATTTAACTATTGCTCGACACGGTACTACATAGACACGATAAGGCTTCATCTGCTATCGGTGAGTAATCGAAAGAAATGAGATTGGGGCGGACAGGCGATGGCGTTGGTAATTGGCATATTCTTTTGTCGAAACTCGCAGCGCCGCTCAGTCCGTTCTGCGCCGCCATACTGGTCACGCCGGTACGCCAACAATCGTACGTACATGAAGCAGCAAAAAATATGGCTGCTAGCGTGTACACCTCATAATAAACGACGCTGTCGTGAGTGACCATCGTACGAGCCGCGTGTGCAATGATGAGCGAGGAACAGGAGCAATGTGACTCGTTCAATTCGTGGGAGCTGAACGGGCTGAATTCCTTGGATCTCTGGGATTACACGGTCGAGTTAGAGTGTCTGCAAGGAACCGAAGGTTAGTCATAGCTTGCGCAAGGTGGAGGGGCGTTACGGTAGACGTTGCGTTCACCGACCGATTCGCAATGCACAAAATAAGACCACCGCAAATGGGGACCCTGGAATTTGACTCGCTTTGTCACGGCGCGGCGCTATTGCAAAAAGCGCTTTCTGGTTTATTATTTTTGATTACATATTTTATGTAATTTATTTCTGTACTGTTTACCTTGAGGCTTGTGAAAACCAACCGCATTGTTATTACATGTAATGTTGAAAATTTTCATTAAACGCTTTACATTAAAGTATTGCATGTGTACGAGTGAAGTGGAATATTTTTCGATAAATGCACAACGTTAATGTGAACTGATAAGCCTCGATAATTGTATTTTTTTTCCTTAATGACGTTGTTCGAGATTAATCCCAGTTTTCTTATCTAGTATCTACTGCTATATCAATTAGCCTACATCACATTCTGTATGGAAGGATCAAATTATCTAGAACAAAGATCTAATTATCTAGGTTTGGCTACCACACACCTTTCAAATGATAAATTAATTACAATGCCAAAATCTCTGTTGCGATATGCAATCAAGGTACGAGTAAATAATTTATAATGTAATTTAGACGTTAAATGCTATGTCACCATAACAATTTTGACGTATTTCTTTATCACGTACGTAACGTTTTTGAGTCTTCAAAATTGACTATACTTGGATGTAAGATACCTAACAATAGTTTGATAATACCCTATTAAAGACAATCAAGTTTTTGTTGTCATTTCTTAGTCGTGAAACGTAATAACTAGTGCGTTAGTTATTCATAAAACATAAACAAAAAATAGCACAGCTTCCTATTATACGAAGAAGAGTGTGGTGATTGGATGAAAACCATTGTCTTTGTTTTTGTACCAATCACAATTTACTCAGTTCAATTGACTCAGGCGTGACTATAATTAATGATAACTTGTTTTTCAATTGCTTTGTATTTATTTTGAATACCTACTAGTAACTTTCCAATCTCAAAATTATTGATTATTTTAGATGAAAAACAGTTTTAGATACCACTTCATTCAGTCCTTATCTCCGAACTAAAAGATCCTTCATAAAGGTGACTGGTGATCTATAGATTGTATTTACTATTATTTATTTACACAATTACAATTTATACACTTAAGGTATCATTTTCAAGTGTTGGACTAAATCATTTAGCGTCATTTAAAATTCGTTACATTATAAATTTTTACGTACACGGAACGTACACTCTCACTATTACGAATACGAATATTATCTCACAACACTCCAATGTCTTTTAAGCTATTACCCGTAGCTTGACACATATTGTCTTCATCATAAAATAAAAAGGGCAAGTAGTAGGAGCACTAAATGAATAGAAAAACGTAGTTAGGCCTTCTCCTGACGCAGTGCATTTAAAAAGTCCAATTAACTTTATTATTAACCTAATTTTGATTGCAAGAGCTATGCAGTAGTGTCGAAACTACTCATCTAGAGAGGTCAGTCATTGTTCCTGTATTGGCACAGAGACAGCAATGCACTTTGTCCACTGGCCTTTTGAAGAGGTAAATGGCCTCTTAACAGCATTTAAAGGGTAATGCAGTTAACCCAGGGTATCGTTTAAAACGTAAACAATTGATGTCTTCCGTTGTAAAATTCTATGACATCGTTGTAACATTGTTCATTGTGTAACATTTGTAACATGCAAAAGCAATAATTGCTGTACCTATTATTTAAATACGTATGTACGTACGTACGTATAACATTATTTATTACATTAATGGCGACGTTCAAACCATTCGAAAACGACTCCACAAATACTAATCATGACCATTTTAATCATTACAAGTAGGTAAATATTAAAGATTTCTTACGCAGTAAACATACATAACAAAGCCTTGAATATTAAACATATTAAGGTATTATTTAGTTTTTGTTTGAAAGCATTTATAAATATACTATATATTTAAACGCTTCTACACGTAACCATTTATTATGGATCTGGCCTCTTTTACTGAAGAAACTAGAAACTTAATTTTAATTTTTAGTTTTTTAGCATTTACAAAGTTTTTTAATTAGCATTATAAAGTCATTTCAGCTTTATAAATGAGAAATTTTGAAAGAATAGAAAAATTTTTTTTTTTTTGATCCTGCCTCGTGATCAAAAAATTTTTTCTATTCTTTCAAAATTTCTCAAACTAGAAACTGTTAAGTTCGAAGGGGTATAGGAAATCCCTGCTAGATCTCATCAAAATCAAGCGTGGCGTTATTTACGAATAAAGAACGGGATAAGGCGGTTACGATGCCAATCAATTATTATAATATTTTATGTGTGATATAAGATTTTAAGCTCCATTTTAATATAAGATTTTAATTCTAAGAATAATGTAGACCATTTATAGCATTTTTACAGGGTATTTTTGGTCGTCCAGAGACTATCCCTTGTTACTGTTGAAGCTTGTAGACTCTAGTGTCCGTGTAAATTGTTACTGGTGCGAAATTTACTTCTGTCTTTGTAGTTTTACGATACCGCAAGATGATGAATTTAACGCTACTGTTATTTAGAGCGAGAAGTGTTTTAAACCACATAGTTCAGTATAAAAATGTTGCGTGCCGGCGTACTTTATTATCATAACACATTGACATAACTGATACAATTGTTTTAATTATGTTTGCAGTTGAATAGTGGCTTGAACCAAGTATGACCTGATTTGAATCCGATTTAAATTAATTTTTCGTTATAGATAGATAATGCGTACTATTTTAATTTTAGTATTAAACATTCAATTTTTAGTCGAAGTATTTTATTCATATATTTGTTACAGTTACTTTTTGATTTTAATATTAAACAATATAAGAATAAGATAATAACCCCTATTTATGGAGTATAAATTAAATGTTGGTTATGCAGGCAATGTTGTATCTCTTCTTATATATAAAATTCTCGTGTCACAATGTTAGTCTCTATACTCCTCCGAAACGACTTGACCGATTCCTCTGAAATTTGGTAAGCATATTGGGTAGGTCTGAGAATCGGCTAACATCTATTTTTTATCCCGATATTCCTACGGGATACGGACTTACGCGGGTGAAACCGCGGGGCGCAGCTAGTATTATATATAAAGGATATTTGTACAAAAAGCAACAACACGCTAGTATATTTCAATTAGTCTTTCTAGTTTAAACCAATGTAAGTTATCTATTTAGTAGCGGACTGCAACTGACCTTATTTTAAAACCAAGTATTTTAAAGTATTCGGCAAGGTTATATATACCTTTCACGTGGTTAAAGCGTGTCTCACGTTGGATGAGCTAAAATTTATGTGTATGTAAAAAATTAAATAGTTTCCTTATATATTTTCATCTTCTGTCTACCACAAATACCATTTGGCAGACACTTCTCTTTAGACTTTCAACCCTTTCCCTCTTCAATTCAAGTAAAAACAATCGCTAGCACTATGAAGTATATGTGTTATGAATAGCAAGTAATTTTTCTTGCTCTATATGAGTCTTCAAGCTATCGTCGCCTTCATCAGTATTTTTCTATACAAAAAAAAACAACAGCGCTCAATAACTTTCTCATATAGGAAAGTAAACATTTTAACAGTCAATTAGTTAGTTGAACACTCGAAGTAAATATTGACGTGTTTAAATTTAATGAACACAAA
Organism: Zerene cesonia; assembly: GCF_012273895.1. NCBI lineage: Eukaryota > Metazoa > Arthropoda > Insecta > Lepidoptera > Pieridae > Zerene > Zerene cesonia. The sequence continues at coordinate 7,701,531 of NC_052121.1, read as the reverse complement.
CACAATGAAACGTACCTAACGTTTCATTATTGAAATTTGACGACGCATTCCGCTTATTAACTAATTACCTTATACCTTTGTTACAGATTTACAACTAGCAGCAGAATTGGGGAAAACACTTCTAGAAAGAAACAAGGAACTGGAAACAGCGCTACGTCAACATCAAAATGTTATTGAAGACCAAACGCAAGAAATCGAGGTAAATTAATTTACTTATTCACTTCTAAAGTTGAAATGGTACTTGCGTTCTGTTTGCGGTGACTTTCGTCATTGTTATTTTATCAAGAATTTATACTCGCACCTGCAAATTACTGGATGTCAACGACTCTTATATCTGTTTAACTTTAACCTCCAGTAATAGGTACACCTTTTTAATGAACTTTATGTTCTAATAATGAATCATAGGTAATAGCAACAATTAAAATCACAATCGCAATATGATTATACGTACTTGATCTTACTGATAGTAAACTTAATGACCTTGAATTATATTAATATCAACTGAGAAATGCTATAAATTTAAGCACTTATAACGTGCAGTATTGTTGATGATACACTTTTTAATGCTTCTTAAGATAGGTAACTTCAAATGGTGCAAGACCTATTATGTCTAGTTACTTACCTAATAGACTTGGTAATTAAACTAAAAAACCTTTGAACTGTGAAGCCATAGAAATCATATTAGTTTACAATGAAATCCTTGTCTTCTCGCGACATTAAACGTAAATAAACAGCGTAATGGTTATTTTTATATCAATAGTATAGGTAGTTAACACTTATTCTTATCATTTCTGAAACATCGATAATAATTAAGTCTTTAATTATTACGATATTCTGTCGTTTGTTATAGGTATAAACAGTATTTTTGATGAACATCTACCACCTATTAATGAAAAACAAAAATGTAACGTTTAAAAATAATGAACTACCGTTTTTTTTTATACAAACATTTAAGCATTTTACAAATGGATGCTTATAATCGTTAATTTCAGAAGGTATTTCAACATTTATTTTTATTAACAAATTTTTTCAAATCTTCAAGCATTTAGCATAAGGAATCAATAATATTAGAATATTGTATACTAAAGGAAAAACAAAACTTATTTTTTTCCAGTACTTAACGAAACAAACAGTCGCCTTGCGTGAGGTAAACGACTCAAGACTGAGAATCTACGAGCAACTCGAAGTTAGTATCCAGGATTTAGAGCGAGCCAACCACAGGCTTGCCGTCGACCATGCTGCCGACAAAAAACACATTAAAACGTAAGTTCAACATCGTTACACGCTGTTTCCTTTTAATTTATTTCTTATGGTAACTTTCTACAATCATCTTTCGCTCATGTATTTTTATACATTTCCGTCTTTATTATTTAAAATTCCAATCTTACAGAATAGCCCTCAGTAAATCGTTTGTTATGTCGATCTGTGTGTTCAGTGCCCTTAACCAAATTCCAGATTATGTGGAAACATCGAAAACTTGGAGAGCAAATGCGAAGAACTTCAAAAGACTGTGGACGACCTAAATGGCCAGTTAGAACTATTTCGGCGAAGGTCCGAGAGGAAACCTGATAGCGAAAAACCCAAAGAAAAAGAGCAAAAACTCGCTGATACACCAGCTAATGCTATTGCTGTTAAGAAACCAGAAACAAATGGAACCCCACTAAAAGCAATAGCACCTCTACCAGAACTCACAAAAGAGGATGAGGATTTACTTAGACTGAGTGATGAGTTACGCGAGAATAAAGTAGCCTTCGCCCAAGAACACAGAAGAGTTACTGAACTTGAAGAGCAGCTGGCCTCCGTTATACAAGAGAACAACAGATTACAGGAGCAGGTACGAAATTGGCGACAACGTGACGATGAACCTAAATCGATGCACGAAGAATTCGCAATCCTTGAAGAAGTCAGGTACGACATTAACAATTTCTGTAATAAAAAGTCATAGAGACACACAAATCCTTATTTATTAATGCATAAAAGTTACCAATTATTTATTTGATCTTCTGACAAGTGCAAATTACAAGAAGCTTCCGATTGTTCTTATTATTCTGTACTAGACGTTCGTCCCGGCTCCGCCCGGATAGATTCCTGTTTTATCCCGAGGAAGCATTTAATCGGGAAAAAAGTATACCAAATTTCATAAAAATTCGTTCAATAGTTTCAGCGTGATTGACGGACAAACAAACAAACTTTCACATTTATAATGTGATTATATTCCAGACAAGGACAATTATGCATCCGATGCCTCAGGGGCATCGAAAGAGACGATATGTCGTCCATATTGGATGGAGAAGATGATGACAGAAGTGCCATCAGCTCTCTCATCCTCACACCATCTGGCCAGCAAAGCCCTAAAGATGACCAGGTCACCAGTAAACTTATCAAGTTCGACGTAAGTATGGTTATGAATGGAAAACTTTCTTGTAGTTCTTCATATTTTATACTTCTGCTTAATGTTATCTTAATTTAACCTTCTAACTGTAGCTTTAGATTTTCTGTGTATATCCTATTTACTTTTTAACATTTCCAACTTTTGCTATAAACCACTAACCTTCACTAATCGTTCCCGCAATGAAGATTACATTATAAAACAGGACAAATTTCGGAGTCCGCTCGTTCTTCTTACCTCTGAAGGTAGGTTAGAGTAAAAGAAGACGAAGCCCATTTAAATCCCCAAGAACATCGGTATTCTTCTGAATAAGCATTATTATGCTTAAATCCGAAAAATCTGATGCGAATATTTCAATCGTTTCTAGGCAACAAAACTTTTCCAACTGCCCCTGATGTTGTTGATCACGCTTTGCATATGCATTATGAAGCGCATTTGCAGTAGTTTTCTTTGGATTTATCGCATGTAGTCGAAGGTACGTCCATTACTGACACGTTTTAGACTAAGAAGTCTGCACGCTAGTCGTTAACCGAGTCATGGGTGAGGGTCATCCGGTGTCGAAATCAAAAATGTCTTTGTATTTGTACTTCATATATTTATTAATGTATATTCATTTATGATAATTCTTGTTACTAACACGATAATATGTTGTTTGTGTGTGACGTTTTGTTTTCATACATAAATACAAATTCACGAGTCTATAACGATAAGAGTAATGGGTGTATTTTGACTAATTTATACTTCATAGCATCATGATTACTTTTTTTTTTAATTTAATAAATATAAAACAATAATTTTTTCAATTTCCTTTCGTCTTGCTATATTCTTAAATATCTAATTTTCATAATCTTGTAATACTGTTTGCAACGTAACTATGAAATTGTGTTCATATCTTACTTATAACTTTCAAGGCATATAGGTCATCTCATGTTGCAAATAATCAAAAACACCTTTTTATTTCCTCATAAAGTATAAAAAAAAAAATTACAAATCTTATTCCTTAAACGTTTCAGAACGCCAAGGAAAAGTTACTTCAAGGCATATGGGCTAATAAAGAAGATGGCCACGACAATCCCTACAGGGAATTGGTTCAGAAATATGAAGCTCTGCTAGAAGTTCAGCTGTCGCAAGTTAAGAACATAAGAAAGAATAAGCAGACTACACTGCCTGGCGCACAAACTCAAACCGGCCCTCTCTCATTACATGAAGAATTACAAACATCAGGTGACTTTAGTCAGTTCAGTGTTAAAGATACAGATGAAGAGAGTGGCCACGGAGAAGAAGCTCAAAAAGAATCTAACCAACAAAAGAAAATGGAGACAACATCTCGCAAAAAGATTATCCAAACGCCGGACTTTTCGGAAGCAGAAACGTCCAGTTCCGGTTTCTCAGATGAAACGAGTAATAAAGCAACTCAAACAGATCGCGAGAGACCTGGTTCGTTCTTGTGCACAATTGCAGATGGTGAGGATTATCGTTTTAGCATTTACGATGATGTCAGCCCTATGGACAGCCGTTTCCGTAACAGGCCTGAATACCGGGAATTATTTAAAGAAATCTTCACCATTTTGAAAAAGGCAGCGGAAAATAAAGATGATGGTGAACAGCTTCCCTTACTCGACGATACAACAACCGGTAAAGTACCGCCAGTGACGCCTGCTACGGAGGAACCTCCGGGTAACTTCACTGACGATACCCAAAGCGTCTTGTCGTCTGTCATGTCTGAGCAATCGATTCCAGTATCCGACATCACAACCCCAGAAACACCAACGTTAAGAGAAAAGGAACAATCTAAGCCTGTTCCCGAAGCAACGAAAGAATCAAAAGAAAAATCCAATGCCGTTGATAATAACAAAGAAAACAAACCAGTGTCTGACTCTACCGCCGAGACCTCAAAAGAGAACGAAAAAGAAAAGGAAAAAGAACGCGTCCTAACACCGTTGGTGCGTCAGCCACTGGAATACATCGCGGCTACTAGAAAGAAGTCCAGGCATCGCAACCGCAAACACAGCCAAGATCGTCAAGGAGCCGATTCTCCTGTTTTCCCATCACCGCCAAAGATCACTTACCAGAAATCATCGAATAAGAAGAGGAGAGACTATAGACCGATTGAAGTTAGTCCTCTAGCGAGACCTTCCGAGGCTGAATGGAACGGGTCTACTCTGCAATTCTACAACAGGAACTTAAACTCACCTACGCCAAGCGTAAGCGGTCGCACTGGGAAAATCTATCAAGGATGGAATCCCGAAACAGATTCTTGGGACATCAAACAGAGCACTGCATCACAGGAGATTCACAAATTGAGGAAATTGGAACTCTCCTACGCCGAAGTGTTGAGAAACGCCGATAAAACAAAGAATAGGCGTAAAAAACACCAATAATTTTATATTTTACAAGTCGACCCACTCTTGCATTTGCAAGAGCCGAGTGATTCAATCGCCATTTGTCTTTGCCAACCAGACAAAATTTAGTTTAGGTTTTTTGTGATCTGCTAGCGTTACTTATTAATTTATGTCACGAACAATCATTAATTGCCATAATACCGATACAGACGTTATGTATCTCATATTAAGATAACTATATAAGATCCCATCAATATCAATAGTCCAAGATACAAATTAATTTATTATATTCATGTTATAATTTAGAACCCTATGTAAAATAGAGTAACGCTCGTAGGTAGCGTTATAACTAAACTGGAAAAAGTATGCATTTATATAGATAGACAAAAGTGTCTGAGAATGGCTTCACTTGATATTAGCTTCATTTATGTACTGCATTTTATTTAATTCGGCGTATCAACTGAATGAGTTTATATTTTAACTATTAACTCTATTCCGTTTCAGTCACTATTTTAATTGTATATTATGTATTTTATTACGAAATTTTATTTGTAAATATTCTTTTAAGTTAATTTTATATTTTAATTAATTTGCCATGGTACCGCGAATGCTTCAATTCATTATGGAATTGTATGCTGGAATATTTAATGATGAAGATAGGTTGGAGGTATGAAATAAAAATTTGCATAAATGATCAGTTTTTCATTTTTCAACTTATATTATAACGAACATTTTTAAATAAATAATGAAAGACTAAATATTATAGTACAGTATTATTATTAGATAATCTTTTTTTACATGGTATAATATATACGAGTTATTATCACTTGTTGTTTTGCGCTTCGAGTTCTCTCTCGACGATTTTACGATATTCATCGAAGCCACCTTCTATACTCTTGACCGAGCCTCCCCCGCACACCCACAGTTCTTTACAAACCATTCGTATTAATCTTTCGTCATGAGATACCAGAATAACACCGCCCTGAAAAATATTCAATATGTTAAATATTACCGTAAAACCCATACGAGACTATTGTATTAGATATTTTTACGAGACTATTGTATAAGATAGCTTTCATCCGCGTGGAATAGTTACTAAGGTCTGAATATTAATTGGTTAAGAATAACACTACGCTTGGACAAGTCTTTGAGGGATTTTCTGTATTTTAAGAAAAAAAAAATTTAATTAAACTCAAACTACTAAACTGTTTATTTCGAAATTAAACTATAGAAAGCTATATCTCCAACAAACATGGGCTATATTTGCTCTTAAAGTGCCTCGACCTCCTTAGTTCCGTCCGGACGCAATGATGATGCTAAATAGACTCTACCATAATCAACATATGTGCTTATGAACCTTCTTGATACAGTTTATTTATTAAAATAAGACGCCTCGAAATCCGTTGTGTAGTTCTAATGATCTAAGAATACATAGGGACAGACAGAGGCAAGCGTCTTTGTTTTATACCACGTAAGTGAATAACAACAATAATAAAAAAATGTAATTCTATTTATTTTTTTGGTTTATAGCATTCTAATGCTTTATAAATCCGTAACTATACCGAGTGGCTAAACAACAATAATCCTACAATGTATCCGAATTTTTAAATTTGTGAACTTTCGCTAACTTTGACTTTTTATTATTTTGTTTAACTAAATGTTTTTATAATGCAACAATTAATTAATGTAATTTAGATATAATGTCAAAAATTTTACTATAAAATTATTATGTAATGACAATGCTAATGAAATTTGCATGCCCTTTGTGGCCAATGTGTTGACCGTATTGTAATCATTTTAACTTTTGTACACACATTGTGCAAATAAAGAATTATTATTAATAAAATATGAAATATATACACGTAAGATTTCAAGAAGAAGAAAGTATAACTCACAGTATATTTATTGATCGCCTTGCCCAACGCCTCAATGGTTTCTATATCCAAGTGATTAGTGGGTTCGTCCAGAACTAAGAAGTTGGGGTTCCCAAGGCACATGTTGGCGAACGCCACTCTAGATTTCTGCCCTCCGGACAGACTAGCTATCGTCTGCAAGGCTAGGTCTCCACTCACACCGAAACTACCCAGCTGTCTTCTGTATTCCTCAACTGCTTTTCCTGTAATAGAAATTTTAAAGAGGTTTTAGTGGTTTTAATAGTAATCATTTTATCCTGTAATTATTTTTTTATTCATTATTGTACAACTTGTCATAAAGAAATAAAGGAAGTGAACAATCCAAACAGGTAAAAGAAAAAAGAAAAATTGTACAAATGGCGGCCTTATGGCGGCTACCAGCTGTTTATCTAACAGAAAAAACACCTTATTAATTCAAAAAACTTACTACTTATTAGGGGGAACCGATTGTAATAATTTTTTTTTTTTTGGTATTTGAAAGCTGACGCTTCCCGTGTGGTCACATTTAAACTTAGGTTATTTCTGTCAATTTGATGGGTGTAAATATGAATGACTAGAACGTATGAAAGGTTAAGCGATTCCGATACTTTTTATAATAATTCGGTATTATAAATTGGTAAAGTAAAACGACGCTGGATGTACATCGGATCTGAAGGTGTTATTTAAATGACACAAAGTATACTGATATAATACTGACAAGTAATGCATATCTTTTATACACACAAAAAAGAACCAATCTTTTTCTAATTTAGTTTTTTTATTCCTTTTTGCCTTCTAACTTCTGGCTTACCGGGATAATTTCTCTGCAGCAGCTCGACAGAATTGACGTTCATTTCCAGCTGGTCCACGTGATGCTGCGAGAAGTAGCCGAACTTCAGACCTCTGTGCACGCTGCGTATCCCGCTTGTTGGAGATAATATGCCCATTATGATTTTGAGTAGTGTCGTCTTTCCCGCTCCGTTGTCACCTACCTATAAAAGATTATAAGAATTTTCTTGTATTCGATTACACACGAGTATTATTAAAAATAAATTTGCAGATTTTTTTTTAATTTTAAAGGGTAGTCAGGGTTGCTGTACGTAGGATTAAATAATAAAATGATTAAATCGCGAATATGAAAGTTTCAATCCTATCGAAAAATAACAATAAAATTAGATCACAAACAAAGTCACTTTATAAATTTCATCGCATTCTTTCACTGCTTTATAATGTTACAGTTAACTTACAATACATATTCTAGATTCGAGCGTAGCACCAAGGTTGACATTTGTGAAAATAATTTTGTCCTTAGAGTAATGGAATCCAACTTCGTTCAGCTGCAGGATGGGGGGAGAGAGCGGCTCCGTCTCGGGAAACCTGAGGATCACTTCTATTTCTTTCTCTATGGGTTTGAGTTCTGGTCTGAAACAAAATTAGAATAGTTCTTATAGTACAAGATCCTGATTATGTAAAATTTAACTGTTACTAAAAGGTTTTCACACAAGAAAGCCCTGAAGTTATAAAAAGGGTGGGGATGGAACTCTATAAATAAATGTTTGCAGCTTGTTCAGCTTCCTTACAGCTTGAACTTACTCCGCACGGAGAAGACTCAGTTGGCGCTATTCCGAAATTTATTAAAGAAACTAGCTCCGCCCCGCGGTTTCACCCGCGTAAGTCCGTATCCCGTAGGAATATCGGGATAGAAAGTTGCCTATTATTACTAAGTTGCTGTTGTTCCAGTTGTCCAGCTGTCTACGTACCAAATTTCATTGCAATCGGTTCAGTAGTTTTTGCATGAAAGAGCAACAAACACACACACACATTTACAAACTTTCGCATTTATATTAGTATAAGTTTTCGGGAGGGTGTAATATGAGTACTTACAGCTTATCCAGCATCTTGATCTTGCTCTGCACGGAGGAGGCGCGGTTGGCGTTGTACCGGAAGCGGTCGATGAACTCCTGCGTGTGCGCGCGGTGCTGCTGCTGCGCCTCGTACTCGCGCTGCTGGTTCTTCAGCTTCTCCGTCTTCGTCTTGTGGAACTGCTCGTAGTTGCCCCTGTGGGGGAGATTTTATTTAAATATATTAATAGATACAAACGATATATATCAGACATATAATTGACGACCTCTTTGCCTAGATGAGATTTTTTTAAGCGACCTTGAGGATATCTCAAGATCGCTTAAAAGGAAAAGAATTTAAGAAAGATACAAGAAGACACACATTCATAAATGAACTGCAAAACACAGAATAGTAATAAAACCATACAATGCAAAGCACACGTCTTTCAATTATATAATCTGACCACCACAGAAGATTGTCAGAAAAAATCTTCCATGTTGCAGCTGACTAGCTTAATCAGTATCAGTTTTTTATCATAACATAACCTTTAATTACAAGCCTAGTCTCTTTTTATAACGGTGCCTTCAGAGCACTACAAATTTAAATAGAAATAATGATAAGGAGCTGTAAAATATATCAATTAAAAAAAAAGAACCTATAACAGAACAAAGTATGACTACAATCATACTAATTAACAACTCCAAAAATATCTCTTTTTTCTTAATCATCCTCTATCCGTACCTGTGTTATGAATACTTTACCTGTAATTATCAATACGCTGAGTATGTAAATGCAGAATGTCGGTCGGCACGGTGTCCAAGAAGTTTCGGTCGTGAGAGACAACCAGTAGCGTCGTCGGCCAGTTTTGCAGATAATTCTCTAGCCATATGATCGCTTTTATATCCAACATGTTTGTGGGCTCGTCCAGCAATAGAAGATCGGGCCTTGAATTATTCAAAAGTATTTAAGATTAAAAAAAAACGTTTTTTTGTTTATGTAAATTACTAGCTTTTGCCCGCGGCTTCGCATGCGTTTCATTAGAAGTAGTTTAATAGATGTTATAGATGTTATATATGTTATTAAAAAACACCCCATCAAAATCCCTTGTGTAGTTTTAAAGATCTAAGCATATATATAAGCATATATATATATATATATATAGGGACAGACGCGGGAAGCGACTTGTCTTTATACTATGTATTGATGACATTTAGATATAGTTGTCTAATTTTTAAGTTTTATTTGTATTACAATACACTCATGCACAGTTAATTGGCATCAAATTATATTGTGAATGAGTTACATTTTAGATTGGTCAGGAATTGCGTGAATGAAATGTAAAAAATGTTTTAATTTTAAATCGATATCACATTAAATTGTACTTTTATATCATAAAAAAGACTTCATAGACGTGGAACGTGTAAACATTAATATGACCTTACTTCATAAAGTACAGCCAACAGTTATTAATGGATAAAGTTATGAATCTTTATAAATTGCTATCAGCTGACAATCTTTTATACATATGTACATATACTACATATCTACATATAGTCTATACCATGACATAGTAGTTGTCATGAATATGTATTATCTTAAATCTATACTTATATAAAGCTGAAGAAATGATTGCTCGTTTGTTAGTGCGCTTGAAAGTGCTAAGCTCAGGAACTACTGGGTTGATTTCAATGAAACTTTGTACAGAGATAGATCTGAGATCCATGAAAGGACATAGATAGACGCAAAATAGATAGTTTTTATCCGGAAAATCTAACGGGAAAGGAAACTATGCAGGAAAATCCCAGGGCTGTCTATCTTATACTTTAAGTACAGAGGAAAGCCGCGGGCGGAAAGCTAGCTATATTTAATTATTAGCAGAATCATTTAATTATTCACGCGCATGGTCACCATAGGAAACTAAATAAATAACTGCAAAAAATAACACTACATTGTAATAGACACTAGGTCACCAACTAGTATAAGGATAAATATAAGTAATGTTACCTTCAATGCATATATTATAAAATCTTGTTTTATGAAGATAACTTTTAAGTTTAACTTAAAAACATGTTGTGGATTTGCGTGGTACATTGAATACATAATGCAACTGTTCTTACAGCTCATCTTATTATATGTTCCATTTATTTTGGAAAGAGTTAGACCGATTATTACGAAACTCTAATTTACTACTATAATAATAAAGCAGTAATATAATTAGCAGTTATTAAGAATTATCATGAAAAGAAGTAAGTCATAAACTAGTGAGTGATATTCAAAAAAAAAAAACTTACTTAGAAAACAAAGCCCTCGCGAGCGCTAGCCTCATCCTCCAACCACCAGAGAATGTTCTGGTAGCTCTTGCCTGCATGTCTGGCGTGAATCCCAAACCGCTTAATATAATGGAAGCCCGCGCTGGCGCCTTATCCGCCTCTATATTTTCTAATTGTGCATATACCTCTGTTAGTTCTGCTGATAGACTTGGGTCTGTTGCACTGAAACGTAACAAACAATTGATTAAAACTTCGCATTGAATCCCACTGCTGATAAACAAGCCAACAACATATGAGTAAAATATTTAAAGAATCACAAAAGTATTATGGTATAATATTTGCCAGCAGTCACCCCCTTCAAAATCCAATATATTGTTTTTGTTATTTTAAATATATACTTATATTAAACAACTAACCCATTATTAATAGCCGTCGTTATTTCCTTTTCCCGCCTCAATAAATTTTCTCTAACAGTATCACATTCTAATACACTCTGTAAGGCGATGGTATCGTCACCTACAACCTCTTGCTCCACATGTAAAACCGATATATGGGATGGTATCTTCAATTGTTTCGCTGATATCATTCTGAGGAGAGTGGTTTTGCCAAGTCCGTTCCTACCGACGAGACCGTAGCGTCGGCCAAACGCTAGCACCAAGTCTGCTCCTTGTAATAGTACTCTAAAAAATAACATATAAATTTATGATACTCGGTAATTTAAAATGTTCTGTATTTCTTATCAGGGCCTATAAACAATATTTAGTTATTTAGATGGGAACTTATAAGTCTGATTCTGGCTTAACACATCAGGCTTATTGCCTATGAGGAACCTGTTTAGAGAATTAATCAGGAAAATAAATGCAGAATAAATTTTCCCAAAGCATCACAAGGTACTTGCAGTGATATAATTAAATTAAATTATGCAATTATTTAATAAAATTCAAATTTAGATTTCCATTACAAACAAAGCCTTATACAGGCATTTGAGATGCCTAGGGATTACAAACAATAATATAAGGCCACATGTGCAAATAATCATATTACCTATCTCAAGTAACAGCAGATAACTTATTACATTAGGTATCTTGTAAATTCTCGGGCATTATGTGCTCTCATTAGTATCAAAATGTATTAGGTTAGCTAAATGATGTATTTATGTCAGAAAATTAAATATCATCTTTTTACTAAACCAAAACAACCAAGACAATCCTAGACAATCCTGGCGACGTTCGGTGGCGGCGGAAGCTAAAGCAATTGGGTTGACATGGCCGGAACTTAAGATCGTAGCCCAAGATCGAAGACGATGGCGGCGCACTGTGGACGCCCTCTGCCCCACATAGGGGCCACAGGACATTAAGTCAAGTAAGTCAAAACAACCAAGTATTACATTAGGTTCCTCTAGAACATCTTATGCACAAACAAACACGGAATTTTGAGAAATGCACAAAGTATTATTTATTTTACTTCCTCAATTAAAAATTTACTTTACAATGTATTGAAGGTTATGTATTCCTTGACCTGATATAATTGAAATTGAAATCATATAAAATACAAATATATTTACATAAAACATTTTTTTTCCTTTAGAGTTATATATAATAGTATCTCTATTTAACATACTTATAATAAACTGTTGATTTTTTATTTTTTATTTTATATCAGCAAAGGAATATTGGATTGAATTAGTAATGGTATTACATATTAGAGAGATAGTCATACAATATATTTTAATAGATATGAGAATGCCTTACTATGAAGAAAATATTTAATACCTGTCACCATAAGCTATATCAAAGTTTTCTATCCTGATATCCTGAGTCCGATTGGTGCCTTTTGCTTCTAACTTGTTATCCTTTTTGGAGGTAACCTGTGATGCTGTAGCAGTTTGTAGAACAGGGGCGGCCACTGGGACTTTTGCATCTTTTTGTTTCTGTTGTTTTTGTTGCAATTTTGCTTCCGCCTTTTCCAATTTTTTTGCATCCACTTTCTGGAATGTTAATACAGGTATATGATTAATTTTGTATGAGTACTGTTTTACTTTTATATAAATATATAATAATTTTATTTTTCATTCTTCCATTCATTATTTTGGAAAAAATCTCTGATTGTAGATTATTAATTATTATATTAATTTTTTTAAGTTGTGTATTGAATTTTTAAATATTACAGGAAAAATTTTAATCATGGTAATTTTATGATGCAATGGTTTAAATAACATAAACCAGTTTAAGATTATTATCCTTTTAAGAAAACCTTACCCATAAATTTGCAATTTAAAATATCATTGAACAGCTGATGAGCTGTTGAATGATTTTTTTAATATAATATAATTTAGAATAAGAAATATTAAGGGCAAATATTTCCTTACAAAATTATCATCCCTTGTTTGAAGCCATATGCTTTTAACATCATTGCTCTCATGTGGTGGTGCCGTCATTGAAGCCAAGTGTATTGGAGCATCTAATACTTTTCTTGGGCCATTTTGTACATTATTTTTTTCTGGCTGAAGCATGTGCAATAATTTTTCACATATATCCCTAGAAAATATTACAAGATCAAAAATTTTTTAATTGTAGAGAGTGAATGTAGGATTATTTTTATATAAAATTATAAGATTAGTTAATTAAACATGATCTATTGTACTAAATACGTAACTTATACTATTACACGATTTTAAAACTTCCCGTAAATATCATATTCATTTAGATTTGTGTGTATTCAGGATTAACAAAAAAAATAATTCAGGCTTTCGTTTTATTAATACAAAACAACACTAACATAATTGAAAATAATGATATATACCTTATATCATCTTCCGATTTCTCCGACACTCCTTGCAGAACTTCGCCTACGGCTTCAAAAACCTCTTCTTTATCTTCAAATTCACCGGCACTGCTATCCAGAACATCTGGAATTGTATCAATTAATTTTATATGATACTTTATACAGAACAGCACAAAGCCCAAAGGTAATATTATTCTAACCTCTAAGAAACTTTACCTTCAACATATTTTTTTAACTCCTCATCAATTAAAGGAAAGTGACTTTTAATAAATTCACCACAATTTGCCATTTTTAACGATAACTTGGTTAACACCAAGGAAAAAACTACAACTATTTATCATTTATTTATGCACGTATTATACTAATGTCACGTCAGTCGTCAACGAAAAACTGACAATTCTGCTTAAATTTTTTAATTTACGGCACAGATTAAGTACGAGTTACTTGATTTGCGGTCATAGAGCATTGATATGCTATTTTCCCAATCTATCACGGGGCTACCTGCTTCCTATACAAAAGAATGCTGAAATAAATTATCGTTTTTGTCAACGCGATTACAAATTATATTAACTTATTTACAAGATGACAAAAAATTATATTTGAAATCATGGTATAAAGTTAAACTTCATCTAAGTTTTAATAGGCCTATTTTTTTTTCATATGTTGAGAACAAAATCACGGAAACTTACGATAGAATAATATAATTTTCACATCATAGAGTTATAGTACTAAGTACCACTATTAAAATTATTGTATCATGAATCGCAGTAACTAGTGCTTAATCTGTGAACGTGACTGTCATCTGCATCTAATATGACAGATGTCAGATGGTTTGTATTGTTTACTAATCGATCAATGCAAATTCATGTTTACAAGATACAACATCTAAGATATATAACACAAATTTTGTTAATAATAACATAAATAGATTATAACAAAATTGTTACAGAGATGGATGAAAACATAGATAATAACGTTGCGGTATTAGCTATACTGGATAATCAGTGTAAGTTAGATACATTACAACTATTTCTACTTTCATAATGAAATTATGTAACAATGAGTTTTACCAACACTTTAATAAATATTTCTTCTTAATTTTTAAGGCGATGGCACATTAGAATCTCCTTTTAAACAAAGTGTGAATATTGCAAATTATAGTCATGCGCATACTATTAGTCAAGAAGGAACTGATTCACACGAAACAAACAAACAAAGTAAGCGAAATGTAATCACTCATAATTTTCCAATATAATTATTTATTTAAATGTATGAACAAAGTTATAATATTAGCTAGTTAATCATAATATGTTCTTCATATACCTACCAATGTTACAGATGTTATTTGGACAAAAAATGCTACATTAATGCTTTTAAATTTATATGAAACTAAATTAAGTACTTTAGATAACCCTAAGAAAAAATCAAAAATGTGGTCAACAATGGCAGAAGAATTGAAATCATTTAACATAGAGGTATACCTAATTCATTGTTCTTTGGAATAAAAAATTCTGCATATCTATCAACAAATTTATGAATTTTTGAAGGCTTTCTGTAAATTTTAGGTAACACCAGACCAAGTAAGATGGAAAATAAATGCTCTAACAAAGAAATACAAGGATTGCCTTGATAATGGACAGGTTTCCGGATTTAAATATTACAATGAAATGCATCAAATACTTGGTAAATACAATGAAGATAATGACACTTATAGAATATCATCTGGTATACAAGATCAAATAAATAAGGATAACTTGTGTAGAAAACTCCCTTATAAAAATAGTACATCATTAAGAAAATTAAAGGTGGAGCGTAGAGCTAAAATTGAACTCGACAAGCAATGGCTACTATATTTAAGAAGGCAAGAAGAGCAAAAGCACATAAGAGACGAGAGATATGAAAGAGCTTTACGATTGAGGGAAGAAGAGATCGCTCTGAGAAAGAAAGAATTAGATATTAAACAGACTGTAGCTTTGAAGAAGTTACAATTGAAGGAAAAACATCAAGAAGAAATGCTAAAAATTGAAAGGGAGAAGTGCTTTTTGTTGCGGAAGTTATTAGGTGAATGATACAGAGCTAAGTTCTAATGAAATACTTGTTAAAATAATTGCAGAAAATGCATGAGTAGAATGATTGAAGATCTATTGCGATGAAACTTAAACCAGTTAACCAATAAGTTTGGTTTTATTCAGACAAAGATAATGAGACAAATCTTCAATGGTGGAAAATACATATGACATCGAAAATTTTAAGATAAGGAAAAGATGAATTGGTATAAATTCTTTTCTTTGGAATTGTAACATAACATACAAAATCAAAATCAAAAGAAAGGTTTCAAATATAACACACAAAGAATAAAAATGCAATAATAAAGCTTGTATTTTCTTATTTTCTTAGTTTCAAAAAATCTAGTATTGATGTAGTCTTAAGTAAAAAAAAAAACTACAATAACAATTCTCGGCTAGTTTAATAAAACATCTTATATGTTGTTGTTATGTACTTACCTACATATTAAAAATCTAAATGCATATATTTCAATACTAATATGTTAAAGAGCACATATAAAGTAAAAAAAACAATGATAGCTTATTTACTTATTCAATTCTTTGAATGAATTATTCCATATTACTAGTTCTATTCACTTTTATAGCTGTCATTTTAATGTTGTGTTGTCTTTGTGGTATGTAGTATACAAACCAATTTCACTGGATTTACTTTTAAATCAATCTTCTAACTCCTCATTTTCATTGACACAATAATTGTGTAGAATACATGCTGCTACAATTGTATCAGTTATGAAAGTAATATTTCTGTAAACACCAAAAATCTTAATCCTTTTAAATCTAGATTTTAACAAAGTAAATGCCTTTTCACTTATCTTCCTTGCCGATACATGTAAAGAGTTAAACTCTCTCTGCGTCAATGTTAATCGTTTATTTTCCCTGTATGGTGGGACTAGCCAAGATAAGGAGGGATATCCAGAGTGTCCAATAAGATATACATTGTATGGGAATAGCAAATTTTTATCTTTTTGTGCTGTGTTGTATAATGGTGATTTCTTCAATACTCTAAAACAATTTGACGAACCAGGTTCTCCACAGTAAATATTTGTGAATCTTAAATTAGCATCCACTGTTGCTTGTAGCACTATGGAAAAATACCCTTTTCCATTGCAGTATTCTCTTGCGTTCTTAGGCTTTTCAATTTTGACATGCAGACAATCAATAACTCCTATCACATTTGAGATTCCAGTCTTATCATAAAATGTATTACTAATGTCTTTAATATGATCTATCTCTGTAGGCCATTTAATGGTTTCATTTAATTTGGTTAACAACCAAGCAACCACTCTCCTGATAACTCGAAAAGTTGATGATATAGATATATCAAACCTAGTTGCAATAGGGGTTAATGATTCAATACTTGCAATAAATGTTAAAAATATAAAGAAACATAGCTTTGGTTCTAATGGCTTTAATCCAAATTTGTGAGTAGCTATAAATCCTGATTTTTCTAAATCATCTGTAAATATTAATATTATTAATCGATAACAAAATATAAAAGGTAAATAACAAACAATATTTAAATGTATTACCGATAAGTCTATATGCTGTTTGCCGCGATAATCGAAGGCGATTCTTAAATTCTACATCAGTCCAAGACTCGATACAATGTAAGTAATCATCAACTCTTTTTTTCTTAGATTTTAATAGATATTGCATCAAGGGAAAAAATAATGTATCCTCATTAGTATCATCATCGTCGCTTAAATCAGAAATGCGTTGTGTATCACTCCAATCACTAGATTCGCTACTATAATTGTTGTCTTTACACGATTCTGATAGGAATACTGCGAGTGTTCTCTTTTCCATCGGTTTATAAATTGATTACTATTATTTGGAATATTCCTTTTTTGGAATTTGATAAGATGTATATTTTCATTCATATTATTGCTAGAAGTTTAATACAAAAATTATATCACTTGCTTTCGGTGATCAAATATCATTACTCTATCCCTTTATGTTATGGAATAAACGGTTTTCGTTTTTTGTTCATGGTAAATACTAAATTATTCTTGTTTTCAAATTTTGTACTCTCGGTCCTCGGATTATCAAATCTCAACTCTCCGATACGAAACTTGATTAACAGTTGATACCACAGTCCACAAAATCAACACCGAATATAGATTAAAATACAATAGTGTTCACAACTATCTATCTAAACTATCATATACTTTTGACTTAACTACTGAAACACTTAAATTTATTAATATGAATAAGCAAATTTTAAAAAATAAAACATTACGGAAAACAATAAATATCATTAAGCAAATTCATAACCGACTTCAAAAAACACCTGATTGATCTAAGTTCCACTTTATTTATTTGTATTTTTTATATTGCTTTCGACGGTGTACCGATTTTGACGATTCTTTTTTTATTAGAGAGTTCGCACCTTTCAAGCTCCGTTCCCATTGATGTTATTGTATTCTATTTGTTCTGTGGATCGCCTGATGGCAAGCGTTACCACCGCCCATGAAACATTCGCACTAAGTATTTTTTTTAACGTTGAATTGTTCTTCTTTGGATACAATGAGTAGTTATTTACCTAACTATTGTTATGATTAATATTTTTTATATTATACGTTAAAAATTACTTCTTTTGCCTAATTAATCGTTATAATATTTTGATATGAATACATTTACATTGGCTTGTTTGTGATTTATGAGAAATTAAAAAATATTATTAATATGTGATTAAAAAGAGGGCAATATCTGCATTGTTTTTTCTTAATATATTTATTTTATTTTTTACTCTGTCTGTGGCCTATCCACTGACAACAGATGTGTTAAAAATAAAGGTAACGGTTCTACCAACATTACAAACATAATTCTAAGGTCCCGCCGCAACGCAAAATTGTGCTTCGTCTGACAAAAAAATAAATATTATATGAATTTTATTTAATAAACCCTACAAATATGACGGAAATAGGTGGATACAGTTACAAAAGATATGAGAAATCTTTAGGTTTATTGACTACAAGATTTGTATCACTATTGCAAAAAGCGAAGGACGGTGTTTTGGACCTGAAAGTTGTAAGTAAACGCCTTGTCAAATGGCACCAAAAAACGACGATTTGAAAATATTTTTATGCCGTTAGTGAAATTATCATTGCAGGCTACTGAATTATTAGCTGTTCGTCAGAAACGAAGAATTTATGATATTACTAACGTTTTGGAAGGTATTGGTCTCATAGAAAAGCGAAGTAAAAATAGTATACAGTGGAAGTAAGTAAAGAAAAATAGTAAAGTTTGTTAATTTTTAAAGCTTGTATAAAACCATTGATATGTAATATTTCATATTTCAGAGGAGCATGCCCTGATGGCACTTCAAGTGAAATTGGTGCAAAAGTAAACATGTTGAGAAATCAAGTTAATCGCTTAGAAGAGCATGAGGGGTTATTAGATAAGTATGTTTAGTTGTCCTCATAGTAATGTTAATAATATTATCATTATTTTGTGTTAATTGATTTTAATAAATGCTATTATCAATTAATATTGATCAGTGAGGTCATTAATGTTAATTATGTGTAAATTTTTCCTTTACATATTTAGAAATTAAAGAGTTTTTAACGGATTTTAAACTCGATTTATTCCTTATATTATTAACCCGACGTTTCCAACACTACAGCGAGTTTGGTCACGGCTCCCCAAGGTCTCCACCTCCCCATGAACATGCTCGCTCACAATCAATTAAAAATTCTCTGATTTCTAAATGTATAATACTCGCATAAACTCAAATATCGGAAAATACTATCTTGACATATTTCTTCATAAAACATATGTGTGTGGTATTGTTGTTATTTGGTGGTATTTGGATGCTTTATTTGTACATAGATAAATCTAATAGTTGGTCCTCCTGACCTCTGTTTGGATTGAACCAGAAGAAAATCTAAAATTAGCCTATGGCTCTCACAGATAATGTGGTTTTCTATTTGTAAAATTGCTTTAGTAGATCAGGAGATTATCCCCTACAACATACGTAATTCACAAACTTTATCTCTTTATAGCTATCAGTATAGATTAGGACTAAAAAATATTTAAAAAAATACACAATTCCTCATTATATGGACTATTGAATACAAAAATATTTTTTTGGTTTTAAAGTAGTAATTCATAAATTTAGTGGTGTTTAAATAAACATAGACTATAGCTAATTAAGCTATATTTTCTATTATTTCAGGCAAATGCATTATATCGAGCAAAGCATTAAAAATGTACTTGACGATAAAGACAATAAAGCACTTACATATGTAACTGAGAGTGATATAAAGAAGTGTTTTCAACATGAACAAGTATTGGTGTTAGAATGTCAGCTTGGCACTGAACTGGCTTTTGGTTGTGTTCCATTTGAGGTATGGATTAATTAAAAAAAGTAATAATAATAAGAATGTTGTAATAAGGGTAGAGTAGGACAAGTGTAGAGTAAGGGTGTGGTATTACCTACTTGTACCCATATTATGGCAAATTGGGGATTGATCCAGTTGAAAAACAAAATTAAATATTGCTAATAAAACAAAAAAAATAATAATGATAATAAAAGCCTTCTACTGTTAATGTAGATAAAAACATAAAAAGGAAAGAATATTTATATCCATTAAAAATTCAAGTTAATTTAAATATCTATCTACATGATATTATTCATATCATTATAAATATATGGTGAAAGATTTCAGAGAAGATGCAGATATTCAATAGAAGGCAGATTTAGATACTACTATATCATATATTATAAACAAGCTGTGTCCAAAGTTATTTTGTTATTTAAAAAAGTTGAACTTTCTAAAAGTCTGTACTTAGTTGAGTAGTTTTTGAGATAAAAAGTAAAAAACAAATCATTATAATATTAGTATCAATACAAACATTCAGGGAATCAGATGGTGATAGTTAAGATGAACAATCTATACCGTAAGCTGAAAATTAAATAAATTTTCAGAATGAAAAACACTGCCTGCTTCATTTAAAGTCTCATGATCCAGTGGGAGTCATTCTCTTATGTGATGCTGAGAAGGAAAAGGTAACGACTTTGTAAATTATTGAAATAGGTATTCATATGTTGATTTTTATTATTTATTTATAATGTTATGTCAATGTTAGAAAGCTATTTAGTGAGTTTATTTGTACTCAAATTTTTGTTTAACTTACAAAAAAAAAAACACTCATTGCATTAATGCTTCTGAACATATTTACATAAGATATTTGTTGATGATGTCGTTGACTGAGATTTTTATCATAGGATATGGATGAAGATAGTACTGATGAAGAAGTTGAAAGTTATACAGATGGGTCAAGCAATATTACAAATAATTCAAGTAAGTTTGATAAGAAAATACTAACAAGATCTTGCTAACTTAACTCAACTTATAGTTTTTTTTTATGTAAACAATGGTATTTTACAAGTTCATGTATTTATTCACTTTATAGCTAAGAAAATATTGTTTATGTTCCTTCAATATTTAGATATTCATCTTTTTGCATATTATTTGTTACAGATTATCTTTTTAGATTAAGTCCACCAATAACGAAGCAAGATTTCTCATTTTCTTTGCGCGGCTCAGAGGGTTTGTGTGATTTATTTGACATACCTTGTTAACTATCAATTTTACAGTATTTTGCGACAATCTTCTTTTAAAGAATGTTTTTACATATTATTTTGTGATCATGTTGACTTTATAATATGGCAATTGTAAATAAATCATGTAAATATGAAAGAATCAAAAGTATACACTATGAAGAAAGTTTATTGTGAATAAAAGAAATATTTCTTGTACTATCTGATTTTATTTCTTTGATTTAGGTTTTGAAACAAATCTATCTAATACACCAAATGATTGTTTCGGCGCTTCTTGTTGTTGTGGTTCGTTCAGCATCTTCTTTACTTCAATTGCCTGATTAATAAGTTCCTGCAAAGAAGAAAGTTATACTTAGCTGAAATATTTATATTCTACAGCCAGTAAGTTCTTAAAATTATAAATATTCATGTAATATCCCAAATAGTCATAGTGACCAGGTGGTCACTTCAAAGAGGTACTGACTTCAATTTTGTCGGACTCACAAAAGAAAGATCTGGGTCTGGCAGGACACAGAAAGATAATCACCTACATGTCCATAAAAAAATTGATCAATGAAACAGATGTCCGACAGACAGATATTGTCTGTTCTATAGCCCACTAGGAGGCACTGGATCACATTGGTACATACATCCCACATAGTATATACAGACATCACAAAAACTATGTTTGTTATGTTACCTTTCTTGCTACTTCCTTGATTATTTTCTTTCTTGCAATATCTGTTTTACCTTTATTTTTGTGTCTTGGTTTTATATCAATCTGCTTGTCTTTGACATGCTGCAAAAAATACAAAATGATGTAAATATTAATTTTAGGACATCTTTAATTTAATCGAAAATGTAAAATTAGTCAATATGCCTCTAACAAATTCAAATAATAAAAAATAATTAATAAAATCTATATTAAATATATGACATATGTAGTATATTTTTACCAGTAATTTAGATTTAGCTTCAATTTTTTCCTTCAGAGTTGGCACATCCACTTCCACAACTTCAAATGGATTAAGTGTAATAAGTTCTGCAGGTATTTTTTCAAGCAATGCTTTAACTTCCGCTTCTTTACGTTGTGTCTTCGTCTGGTATGGATTGCTTTCATACGCGTCGAAGTTGGGCTCACCACTGCCTATTTGATAAATTAATTATAAGGAGTAACATTAACTTGACAGTGAATTTTGTTAGATAATTCATAAAATGGTTTGAAAGGTAACAATCTTTTATTACCTTTCAAAGCTTTAATAGTTTTTATATGAAAATTATAAGACATAAAGCAAAAAAAAAAACTTCAAATTATGAAAATCTATGGTGTGTATATCTTATTTTGAAGTTGTTGAATATTATAATTAACGGTAAAAAACATTATTCAACAAAACCCATACCTGGTACAATGATGCTAGTGAATCCTTTAGAAGTACCGATTCCTAATACATCTTCATATGGACAAAATTTGAAGTTGCTTATTGTTCTGGCCATTTTGTGTCTCATATAAGCTTTATTGGTGGTTTGTGTACAACAATTACTGTAATAAAATAGTATTAAAGAAAAAGGCCAAAATTACCTGTTCTTCAAGTAAGTTATAAGGTTCCAAAATCATTAAGTTGAAATTTGTATTTTTTTCAATAATAAGGTATGAAAAGTGCCTAATATATATTTTTGTAAAATATTAAAATATTTTTATATACATATTCATACAAAGATTGACAATAGCCAGAAGTTTTTACCCATAACTACTTACTCATAAATTTCTACAATATCACCAAATCCAACAGCAAGCATATCTTTCTGGGAGAAATCCAAATCAACTGCTGGTGACCTTAATTTGTAATGCTGCAGGGGTCCATCTAAATTTCGAATATCCCATATTTTCAAACTTCTGTCTACGCCACTGGTTGCCATATAACTAAAAAAAAACCGTATTTTATTAAATGCATATTATCATTAAATTAATTCTGAAGAGTTATGTTTTGTTCTATATAAATCTGCTTTGTTATATTAGATACGTTTTTTAATCCAAATGGATTCTTACAAGCACACAACACAATATATTTACAAAATGCAATTGAAATTACCATTTTATTTTCACTTAAAGCAATCACCACTGCACACTATGTACATTCACAGAAATAGTGCCTCTCCTAATATGCTAACCACTTTTAAAACATTAGGGATAAGGAAAGGATTGTCTGACTGGGAAGAAATGGCAGTCCATTGTTTCAGTGGAAAGATCAGATAAGGAAAGAAGCATATATAATTTAATAAGGTTTACCTTCCTCTTTTATCAACAGCAATAGCTGTTAATGGAGTCTTATGACATAATATTTTAGCCAGAGGTTTCTTAACAGTGGGCGACCAGAGAGATACAACTCCTTTTGAATTTCCTAAACATATGGTTGCATTGTATGGGTTTTGTGTCATCACAGCAGTTCTCCCTAAGTGATTGTTATAGTGACCTACTATTTCCCCTATTGATATATCCAACCATGTCATAAAGCCAAATTCATTCTGTAAAATAAATATTCAAAATAATGTATCACTTACTTATTACTCACTTATTATCATGAATTTACAATTATATGTTGCAAATGAAATGGAAACGAAAAATAAAAATATTCAGTTACCACTGCTGCAAGCAAAAAGTGATAAGGGAGGAATTCCATTCTTAATATTTTATCCATTTTTTTAATACAATGTATTTCTGTCCCAGTATTGTCGTAAATATATAGCCATTCCTTTTGTGCTGCTGCTAGCATTGTTTCTACATGTAACCAACTGAAAATATCACAAGTGCAATATGAATACATTAAACCATGTTTTGTTATTATAACATTTTTACAAACTTTATTGTCATCAAGACTTTACCTTATATCATGAATGGATTCCATAACATTGATTTCACAATGTAATCTCTTAGTAACCCAATCAAATGCCGCTAAGTGCCCTTTACTACTACCCAAAAGGAGATGTCTGCCATTTTTTGAATATTTAGCTCGATATGGGCCAAAATCCAAATTAAGGTCAAATATTTTGGTGGCAGCTGTAATGTCTACATTTTCTGCAATCATTGATTGTGTAATACTAGTAGTTCTGTGGCCATCATCTACCTCCAAATAACTGAAATTTGCATTAAGAAATTATAAAACATTTCCCTTTTTCGTAAATAAATATTTTGTATTGAGTGATATCATTTTCAATGTGGATAAAGTTACAATTTTATGATTGAAAACACACCTAGATATGAATAAAACATGCTAAGTCAAAGAATTAAACTTCAAAACTAACAAAAATCAAGTTTTATTTATTTTTTATTTATTTATAAAAAATCACTTGCCATAACTGTTCAAAGTTTCAACAACAACTTGCAAAAACAAGTTCAAAGTTTCTCAGTAAAGTGTACCAGGAAAATGTACATATTTTGTTATTGTAGTGTTCATTTTATCAGGGCTCAGGTCTGATAAAATTATATTATATTTAGAAAACCTACACTTTAACCCATAACAAATTAAGAAAAAAATTTAACAACCTACTTGGTTGTTAAAATTTATCTCCCAGCAAAGTAGGATAAATACAGTCTTGATGGGGACTATTCTTATTCAGTTGTGAAAATACATACCCTGCATTTTCAGTGAGAAGTATATCTGCTCTGGCTGCCTGTTCCTGAGCATATTTATACTTGTTTTCTTTCTTTTTTAATTTTAATGCATACAGGGGATGCTTTACACCTTTCCCTTCAAAGCCTTCACCTCGCGAATGTTTTTCTAATTTTTTTCGATCAATTGGTGCCTTTCCGGATAATGCTCTATTTTTATTAACTTTTAATTTTTTTGTATTGTTATAATTCAGTTTCTAAAAAAAGTTTTATTTAACACAAATTAATATTAAAGTCAATATTAACTAATTGTAACTGCGAAAAATTATGAGCGTTTAGGGCTATGCAATACACAACAAAATTGAATATATATATTATGTCTCACTTGTATGTTATGTTTAGAAAGAGGTTTCATTTTTACGTGAAATACTTCCATCTCACTTTTATTTTCTTCATTTTCCCCCGTATCGTGGAAGTAACGTTTCTGAAAATGTTAAATGTGGTTATGTTAACTTATAATAGCTGTTGGAATTAAGAAGTAAGAAGTAATAATAAAGTATAACAATATACATTTTTCATTGTGCCTTCATTCAAATCCATTATAATATGTTTAAATCAACCTAGATATTTAGAAAACAACTTTATATTTTGAATTGATTCTGCAATGTACCATGCTGAATTGATGGTTTATAATTCACTGTCATAATGACATTCCAGATTCCTTCATATGTAAGTAACTGTCAAATCTTACATGATGTCAAAGTTTTTTAATAATGGCAATTAGTCAGAACTATGCCAGTTTTAAGTTGAATGAATGAATGAATGATACTTCATTGTACACAAGTGTAAGTTATGAAAGATAGGGAAACAGAAATTTTATACAATAAATGTCAAAGTTAATGTCATATATGGAAGATGATAAAACTCCTACGTTATCTGATATGTAAAAAAAATGTTTTATATTGTATTTAAGTTAATAACTTAAGATCGATTAATACTTAAATTAATTATTAAAATTAATTTAAGTATTAATCGATCATGCTCACTTACTAAAAAGATCTTACTCTATTCCATAAACTGAGATAAGCATATAAATATTTAGCTATTTAAATCTGTAAGAAGATATTCGATTATGATATTTTTTACATATTCCAGCGTAGGCATCTTCTTTATAAGTCAACTTCAAAAATTAGGAAAGTATCTAATCTATTACAGTTTATAGTTCCATATTATTATATAAAATAAAATAAACACGCTTTATGAATTGAATTGAATTGAATAAGCAATGAAAGTAAGGAAATTATCCTAATAAGGATAGTAAAATAAAATCATCAACTTCTTGTATTATCGTTTATCGTTGTATAAATTTTGTACGTAGTAGTCGGTTTCATACAAACGAACGTAAGGCATATAAAAGCGCGGTCATTACCTATATTATTTTGTTAGTAGATATAAGGTAACTGTATGATTGTGCTCGTACCTATTACAAACGGAATTGGATTTTAACTATTTTTCGAAATTGGTTCTAGATTATGATAAAGAACAAATTGTTGTAAGTATAATAAAGTCGATATCTACGAGTATGTAGCTATTGTGTTGTTCATAAAACAAAATTGGACAAAAAATAAATATATGAAATAATATGTATTTTTTCTTAAATTTAGTTTCGTGTAAGTTTTAAAATCAGATGTGACGCCTGGAGATTAATAATAGAGGAATAATAATCAAAACTGAGATAATCTTGGTATTTATTATTTTTATTCTCTTTAACAACACATACTCAATATTTTACAGAAACATATATGACGATCAGAGTAGTAACATAGTAATAGGTATCATTAAAATGCGTATTATATTTTGTTTCGTCCAATCTTTTGGACCTTTTTTCAGATAATTGAATCAAATACACATAACATAAATTGTTAGCAGTGTGCTAAGTTAAAACAATAAAACATTTTTTGACAAAGCACAATAAATAATGTTGCAAAATAACGTCAATCCGCCTCAATTTGAACTATCACATTCCGCAAAGGTAACAATAAATAAACAACATTAACATAATCACAGCGAAGTGAACATTGGCTAACAAATATTACTCCTAATTGGTTATCAATTAATGACTGAAATAACTTACTTGATCTAATGAGATCTCATTATTATCTAATATAAATAAAATCGTCGAAACGACGTAGTAACTATATTTACAACATTTATTTACAAAACTGACTAGTGTCCTCTAAGGAGTTATTATTTTCGATAGTTTTTACATATCTATACCATACATTAATTTCTATCACTTTAGAACTTCTGCGCTTGTATTTGGCACAATCCCAGTAAATCCGGTAATTTCAACAAAACGCGAAGAAATCTAGTACTGTCTTATTCTTATAGCCTATTTTCGATGAGACATCTTAAAAATTTAGCTAAACGTGAGCACACATGAATCCAAAATCATTTGATATTGTATAGGTACTTAGTAAGAATTAGATAATACACAATATTTACAAATAACCAATATAGATGTGTTCATGGGGCTAAAATCGTTCACATTACAAGTATAAACTTTTTCTTATCATTTAGTTACATTAATGTTTAAGCATATATACGAATAACAGTGTTAAAATTCATTTTAGACTAAAGTTAAGTTGACCTTAATGATATTAGTCAAACGTTTTGAATGTTAATGTGATGTCTTATAGAATTCACACATCGTATACAACGGTTTATAAAACAGACATCTCTATGTAGAACACAATGTCTATAACATCTACATTGAACACTGTACACAGTCACGACCATTGCAAATCATTAGATTTGATTACCAACAGTCTTTTTTTATCTTTGGTGAGATTGGTAATATCACTTCACTAGGAATGTCACTTGCACTACGCTTAAGCGCCGCCGATCGCAGTCGGTGTTATAGTTCATTGGCGATTACTATCGGCGGTGCTGGGCGAGCCTTAAATCGGTGTCGGGAGCACTGTGAAGTCTTGAAGCGCATTTTTTACTGTTTCATAAATCGGCCGGTTTTCATCTGGGCAGTATCCATCGGGCGAGCAGAGGGTCTGTAGTTTCGTTAAGTAGGAGTCGAAATTGTCATGCGCCGGTTTTTCTCCGACACCGGGAGGAGGCGGGGCTCCGGGTGTTCCGGGTGCGGAGGCGACGTGAGCGGTTCCGCCGCCCGGTATTTTTACGTGCTCCAATAACGTAATAACGTTGTTACGGAGACTCTCATAATATTCATTCAGATTATTATTCCGCTGTGACATCAATTGATTCTCCTGTTGACAAGTAAATAATGGCTTAAAAATAAGCAATTTACACAACGGACATGGGCTCATTTTGAGTAGCTACTGAATTGAATAGTATTTAAGTAGTACTCACTACGTAATATGATGTTAGGAGCACTCAAAGTTGGATGTTTGGAGCCATGACAGTACCATCTACGTTATGAGACAAAAATATCCACTTTGAGTGTTAAAATAGATTCTAAATATTCATTATCTAATTTAGTAATAATCCCAACTTACCCTTTCACCAGAGCTGAGATGCGATTCCATCGCATTTATATCTGATTTCAGACGCAGCATTTGGGATTCAACGCGTGCATTCTCACGCTGTAATTCGGTTATTTCTTGCTCCAACGTCATTAAATCCTCTCCATTGCCAGTTTGCATATTGATATCCATGCCTATAGAAAAAGAAAGGTTTCAACATTAGGACACAATTAAGTTCAAATAAAAATTTATCTTTTTACCATATTTCAGTACTTACTTGAATATGGTTTGGGATAAAGGGGAGTTATATCATCCGGATATTTCGCTTTCTTTGGCTGGGGTGTGGGGGTCGCGGCCCCAGCAACTGGGCATCCGGATAGGGAGCGATGTGTTAGGAAGGATCCATTTATATGTCCGGATCCATCACAACCAGGGGTCGGACAGTTCACTCCGTCGAACTTGATTGCTGAGGCTGCTGCAGCTACCGCCGCTTTATGCTGCTCTACAGTTCCCCCACTCTCTAGTACGCGCATCTTGTTTCGATTCGCTATTGGACATCCGGATGCACTGATGACGAAAAATGTTCAATTAATAACCATTTTCTGTATGTACCTGACGTTTTGATTACATGCAATAATATTTGTATGTGATTGGCAAATTCGTGTCGCACTAAGAAGCGAATCTATATCCGAAAGGGTGCCGCTTTTTGTGATGTATATTTACGCACATGGACCGTGTGTATTGTCTAAATTTGTATAATCTATTTTATTATTAATCTAGAAAAATAAAAGACGTAAAAATACAAAACACATTTGGAATTGATGTCTCTAACATGCAGAAAGAGGTCAAAACACTCGTTTTTTCTCCCTATTGTGTAAGCTTACCTTCGATGTGACAAAAATTTCCCTGTGGCGTGTCCAGATCCATCACAGCCCGGTATAGGGCATCTAAGCAGCGTGTAACGAACAAACTCATTGCAAAACGATTACAAAATAAAGAGGTGTTTTCGCCACACAAATATGTAGTTCAAGGATAAACACATTCGTTACCTACGTCTTTTTGAATATTTTTACGAGTTTATTATAATATGTAAAATTTTAAATCATATTCAAATACCTAATTGTCGTCACATTCAAATATTTATGAGCAAAATAGGTTATTTGCCATACAATGAGTAATTAGTAAATAAAATTCTAATTCTTCTTTACATAATATATATAAAAAAAAAAAATTAGAACAACTATGATAAGGAAATTGTTGAAAATATTTATAATTCAACGTTAATAGATTCAAATTTAACGGAACGCATTGAATAATTTAAACTAACTATAATTAATCACATAGTCGATAAAAATATTAAAACACTCACCTAAGAGGTTCCGAGTCCTGCCCGTCCCGCGGTTTGCTCTTCGGTTTGTTCGCTCTAGGGCAGCCTGAGAGTGACCGGTGCGAGGAGTAGTTGCCAGTGACGTGTCCAGAGCCGTCGCAGCCCGGTGTCGGACACTTCAGTTCCTGGGAGTGCGGTTGCAACTGCGAGCGATCAGCGCGCGGACACCCCGACAGACTGCACATATACAAACTGCTTACAATGGTGTGTTACTGTATCTTAGCTTACGAAACTATGCTTGGTTTTCGTAAAACATTTTTTTATTATGGGAAAGGCGCATTTAAATATTACATTTGGAGGAAAATTCTAACTGTGTTAGCTATTTATAGCAGTGATATTCAAGGTCGCTTTACAATATTCTTACGTTTGTTATACTATGTACAACCTACATAATTCGGAATCATCTTTAAACGGGACATGTTTTGTTACTTATATCCATATGTTACGTATATTTATATGTTATATCGACTCCTCACGACAGTTCAGTGCCATTGATTTTAGTTTATTAATAGTTGTTGCCATATCATCGATGTTTTTCTCTATTATGAAGTCCCATGTACTTATCAATTATCACACTGCAATATCACATTGCCATTTAACACTGTTTATGGATGGTGGGTATAATTTGGTCGTTGATTGCTCCAATTGAATGATACTTTACCTATAAATGTAAAGAACGAATGTTATTCATTAATTAAACAATCACAAATAAAACCATGCAGTTTAAGAATATTAAATGTAGAGCAACACTTGTATAAATTGCATCCAAACTTGCTCGGTATTATGGTTGACAATAAGTATCTATTGACGTAATTGTTTTAAAACGTATTATTTATTTTTAGTACCGTATATAGTGTAGACGTTGAATAAGAATCAACTCATTAAATAAACAAAATGATAACGAAAATAGTGTATAATTTCCTGTAGAGACTAATATCATAAATAGTAATAAGTATGGTTACGAAAATATGTATGACCTAAATATATTAACCAACCACAATAATCTGTAATGTAGCGTATTAAATTTACACACTATAACTCTTCAATAAAATACGTTTTATCTCTAGTTTAAAATCTATTTTTGATCGGGATTTTTATAGACATCTACGTGGATTTAAAATAAGTCGTACGGAAGACGTCTTTTAATGTGTTTTAAACAAGACTGCACCGTGATTCGTGTTATATTCTTAAACGCGTCTATTTATGAAATGAAACATATAGCAGACGGCCTAGGTAATTATAAGAAAGCGTGTAACGATTAATGAATCAATAGTGTTTTCGTACTTAAATTGAGCGTAGTTATACAGTTTAAGTTTAAAGGAAATTAGATAAATTTTTTAAATTTTTGTCGCTATAAATGTTACAAGCTCTTCTATGCAATAGAAGCACATCGTATTCACATCGTACTATCATGCGGTTAGTCAAATCAAACACAACGGGATGCGGAAATGCACAACTAGGGCGCCAATTATTATTTTTGTTTAGTTAGTCAATGCTGTCGCGAACACGTGTGATAGACTTCCAGTTTGACGAATATCTAGGTAGTGCATTATAAATGCCGCTTGCCTGCGATGAGTGGCGAAATGACCACTTATGTGCCCGGAGCCGTCGCAGCTTTCGACCGGGCAATGTATCAGCTCTCTCGATTCTCGTATGCGGTAACCCAGTTTCCCATAAAAGTCGTCACGATGATAGCTATATTAATAACAATTAGACAACCGTTCATTATTGAATATAGCCAGTATTATTTGCGTTCTCTATGCGCAATGTTCAACTTACCGCAATACGCCGCCTACATTCCAATTTAACACGTTTTATAATTAATGAATATTTTTGTGGGTAAAGTCATCAACCTAGAGTACTCTCTAACAAAAAGTAGCGCAAAGTAAATGATTCTCGCACGGTTGTTTACGCAAAATCTTTAAAAGTCTGTTATTGTTATATCGTGTTTGTCTTTGGAAGGAATAAAGTGTTATTACAAAGTCGTTATTGCTCGATAGTTTTTTTCCGTATTGAGTGGAGTCTCACCTGTTTCTTCGCATGTTTTTTGTGTGATATCCGTACATATATCTTATCTTTATTTATCTGGCACGCTCGAAGTGCGCGGTGAACACGCGCTGCGCGGACGCCGGTATATTTAGACTGATCCGTCAAGTGTGACTTACCGACTTATTTCAAATTCTGTATGACGCTACAAGTGTGTCACTATTATAACGTGCCGTTTGCGTGTTTGTTTGCATTTTGTTAGCTGTTACATATTTATGTTGTCACTAAGGTCGTTAACTCATTGCGATTATGTAAGAAAATTTTTAATATGAACCGTTTCTGACTGACGTAGTTTGATGTTTATTAATTGTTAAATTACTTTATATTTTTTATACGAACACTCATTACTTATTTATTTATATTTAAAGTGCCTACTATCGCGCGTTGATATTCAGTATGTTGTTTAATTTTTACTTATTTTGATGCTTGATTTTTTTATTTTTCAATGTAGCTGTCTTTTATTTGAACAATTTAAATAATGAAGATCCTTGGTGATAATAAATGACCCTGAGATAGGTATGTCTGTTATTGTAATAATAATAGATAATAATTTGATTACAGAGTACCTATTTTAATTCAATGTGTTATAAGATCAATGTATAACCTGTGCTTATATGCCAAGAGACTTGGGTTTTGTTCATTTATAAATCTAATGATAAAACACGATGAATACAAACCATCGCGTTCTCTTTACCTATACGTAAATAAACAATCGCTTTATTTGTTTACATCTTCTGCGTCATACATCTGGCATCTTGAATGCAGAAAAGCAGGTCCGTCATCGAATAGAATATTCACCTGCTGTCCTTAGGTTTGTCGTGCGGCGCGTGCGGCGGGGGCATGTAGCACGGCGGGGAGTAGGGCGGCGCGTGCGGCGGGTACGCGGGCGGCGGCGGGTACGCGCCGCACTGGTACTGGTAGCCGCCGTAGCCGGCTGCAGCCGCGGCGGCTGCGTAGTCCGGCTGGGCAAGCCCGTAACCGGCTACGGGGTGGGGACTGACGCCGCCGTAGCCTGTTTCATTTGAATTTAATGTGAGACTAGCTTCTTATTATACGAATGACATATAATAACCATTATGCCTAACATAGTGTTTAGTATCTTTGACAACGTCAAAAATCTTATTATATTTAACCGTCGCCCTCCTTAAAGATTCGTTATATGTATTTATACTAGAAGCATTAGTGGCTTGATATACAATTCGTCTTCTTAATTAATTAATTAATTTAGATTGATCAGTGAAACATTCAGTGAAACACAGAAAATAAATTAGAATATTAATTATTAAAAAAATTCCTATCAATGTTGTTAGTTTCAAAGAATATATTTTGTGATAAAAACTAAAGTATCCGATTTATGGTCTTGCAATATTACAAAGACAATAATAACTCATACTTATTATAGAAGCCAATTTCCGTTGCAAACGTGGCCATTGTGTTGAGTTAACAAAGCATATAGACAAACACAATGTACAAGTGTAAGCAAGGTCACGGAGATTTATTGATTTAATTTTTTTCTCTAGGTAGTAAATTCATAGTTGAAAATAATTAAATGACTTGATGTTTTTTAATTAACTACAATAATTAATAAATAATTTAATTGAAAATCTGTATCATAAAAGTCTTCTTTTGGGATTTTTTCATCACATCAAATTATGGTAAACTACTGAAATGTCCCTATATGTCCTAATTCATTGTACATGCATAATGTAAATGTGCAGTTCAAACTTAATTAACTCTTTGCGTAGATGTTAAATGGTGTGACCGTATAATATAAAGACGCCTGCTCAGCAGGATTAGCAATGTAGCGTATATTCGTGTTGTGGCGACGATGCCAGCAGGGGCGGTAAAGTGGTCGTGTTTTAATTTGTACTGTATTTTACGACTCTCCTGGCGAACTTTACACGGTCTTTTGAATTTGGGCTTGTAGAGTGCAAAATGTGTTTGTGTTGACATAGAGAACAAGCTTGGTGAATTGCCATTTCACGTTAATGCGTGAGTGTATTTTGTTTTTGAAAGTTAATAATAAAAATAAGTCATAATATGACGAATCACATATTTTTGATTTCAAATTTTAAAAAACATTGATTTCTATTATTGGTTTTTAAGATAATTTTTGATTATATTTGTTAATAAAAAAATTCATGATTTGATTATGTGTGACTTAAATTTGCCGTGTGACATTTTGTATATAAACGATTGAATATATATAGTATATGAATTACCTGCTGTATCTCGATGGTATGCTTCTAGGTATGGATGGCTTCCACCACTATCTGGTGTTGATTCTCGACTGTACGAGACTCCTCCAGGGAAAGCTCTACTGGGAAAAACAAACCAGATTAGTTAATTCAAATAGAAATTACTACAAGTGAAAGGGTTGTTAAACATTTAATGGCCTAACAATAAATGCCTCACCTATGTGGTAAACGGGTCACACTAAGGTCGAGGGTCTGGCCCTGCGGACTGGGCACCTGGGGACTGGCTGTGAGCTGGGGCGAAGCGCCCGGCTGTGGGCTGCCTCGGGCTCCGCCCCCGCTGCCACCACCGGCGCTCGTGTAAACCGGTGATGCATATGGACCCTGTCATAACAATGGGTTTTAATTCATAGCCATTAATTAATTTAAGTTCTCGTGTGCGACTTCTCACCTGTGGACTGCCACTAGATGTGGATAGGTCTATGGCGGGGCGGGGGTCGCGAGGGTCACGGGGGTCTCGGGGTGTCGGGGTGCGCGGGCGCTGTGCCTGCGCCGCGGCTATCTTCACGGAGAGATTGATCGCGGAGAAGCCGGGCGGCACCCCGGGCGCCATCGCCCCAACCCCACCCACGCCTACCCCACTCCCGGCCTCGTAGTGGTACATTGGCCTGGATAGATACCAATTTAAGACTTTAGACCCTGACCCAAAACTATCGCAACGTTGAGGCATTTAGGTGAGCGTTTACCACATATGTTCGGCATTTTAATAGACGTCAACGTACCTAGGGTAAATGGGTCCGGAATTGGTTTCCTGCTCGGACTGGTCGGTTTTCATTGGAGTGGGTAAGTGCGGGTCGTGGTAGCGCTCCTCCTCCCAGCTGTAAGGCCGCTGCGGGCACTGCGCGGGGTCGTACCGCTCGAAGGCCGTTGCGCCCTCGTAACATCGCGCTTCATAGCCGTACCGCGTTTCGTTCATTTGGCTATGCGTAAAATATAATGTTGAACGAAAGCGGTAACAAATAACACTCTATCAAGTATAATTTGCTTTGCTGACGAATATGAGCCTATCATTGTATGTTATCTACAAAATCGTCCATTTATTATGTATATATCTATTTACGAATCATAAATAGCACACCTATGTCAAAATAAAACAACGTTTACTGATTTTGTTAGTTAAAAAAATCTTTACTATTTTCATGATTTTATACTAATTCTCTGCAAATGTCGAAGCGTTAAAATACGAAATAATTGTACTAAACTGTTGTCTAACTAAAGCCTAAGTTTTTTTTTATACTGTACGTGTAAATAATATACGTGTGTACGTGGTTAAATTATTATTCGAAATCCAAGTTATGTTTACCTAGTTTTCATCATACAAAAGATAGAAGAGTATTTACCTATAGGAGCGCACGTGGTCATCCGGCGGGCGCTCGTAGGGCGAGCGTTGGTCTGGCGGCGCGCCGTACCCGGCGTGGCGCGTCTCCATGCCGGGAGACTCGCGCTCGGGCTCGGCGGCCTCCCTCTTTGGCACCAGCAGCTCGGGCGCTTCCCGCTTCACCTCAGGACTTGGCGGCGATGCCGCTTCTGACTCGCGTTTTTGGGGCGCTGATTCACTTGGCGCGCTCGATGGAGGCGGGGCGGATATGGATGCTATTGGTGCTGTTAACACTGAATAGATACGGTGTTGTTACTATTTGGTTTTTGAGTGTGGGAGTCGAACACGCTTCGGTACGTGTTGGGCTAGCTCCCATTAGGAAAGCTAGCTCACCCCTACAGAAGATCGTCTGTGAAGTGGTAGCATTCTGCTTTGTTTCATTCGGTGAGCCGGCGGCCGTATCCTTTTCCTCGCTC